>NW_019213172.1:0-177345 GCF_002532875.2 Varroa jacobsoni | reverse complement strand
GTAATATTCATGCTCGCGTTTTATTTACGAAATTCTACGACTCGATCGGTTATTTAGCGCAAAGGCTGAGCCGCTCCTTCACTGGCCGTCCCATCGTCTATGCCTCTCTTTCAACGCAAAACGATTAAATCACTACGAGATCAATTTTATTCGGAGATACGTGTCCTAATATATATGCCGTGTCCTATGTTTTTTCCTGCTCTTGGGAGCACTTGCTGAATCCGCTGTTCTGGCCGTGAGCTTCAACATTGTTCGTCTTCGAAATCATTAAAAAAAAGCCATAAAGAAAACTGTCACATTCTACACCTGTCGAAACTTGCCACAGGCCCTGCCCTTCTTTTTTCGGTCTGTATACCCTTATCCATGGCCGATGATGCCTGTTCTCAACAAGATAATCATCGTTAGCTGCGATTTTTCTCTTCGCATCGTACGAAACGCACTCTCTGTGTGTACGTGATACCTCTGGAACGATCGGGCCGTCTTCGATCCGGCGCTCAACTAATATTTTATGGTGGCTTTTGTTGTTTTTCGAATAACAGGTGTATCGCTTTCGCAATGCACCACTCCTCATCGAGGTCTGACCCAACAAATAGTGGTGGCTTTGGAATTACAGAGGCAAAGCTAAAAAATAGATATGGTTCCTATCGTGACTATTTTGCAAAGCTACCCATGTTTTGCTCGATGTTATGGTTATTACCTACACAAGTTACCAATTACGGACTTTGGGCTCCAACTTACCTTAACCACAAGAGTCAATAGCTCACCTATCCCTAACAACGTATTCAGTGCTGGCGATGTCGATGCTATGCAATCTCTAAACAAGTTGTTTTAGATGTAGTTGTAACACAGTTTATGAAATGATAGGGTGACATGCTGTTAAATACGATTCCATAGGCTTATGGTGTTTGCTAGCAGATTTCGAAACCTATCAAACAACAACAACAACAACTGTCTATACCTATTTTGTGCCTTAAAGGAATCAATGCTAAGTTAGGATATTCACCGAAACACATATTTCTTCCGCTGTGCTTACGATTTATGTCAGCTGAAGCCTGTTCCTTCGAACAGCTCAATAACTGCTGAAGGGCGAAGAGAAAGTAATTTCACAAACTTGCTGAAAGAAAATGAATACAATCAACATTGGCTCAACTTTGACTTGAGAACCAGCTGATCTTAAGGATAATGTGCGTATAAAAACGACGAACGCCGTGTAAACACGAGGCGATAACGGCGGTATTTATAAAACACCACCACAATAAGAAATTGAAACGAATTATTTAAATATATACACATAAATTACAGATGTCATTTAGGATGAAATTATTCTTCGAGCAATCCACTGACTAAACGAACTAAAGTAACTGCATAGGTATCTGAAAGTTTAATTTAAAACCGCTAGGCAGACTTGAAACAAAACGTGCTTGCTCTATTATTTTTTTTTTACTCTGTGGACTAAAGTTGGATCAGGAAGTAGCTGCCTGGATTGCCGTCTGATAGAATGCCTACCGGTGGTAAAAAGCAAAAACATAGAGGTTATGCATATTTTATATATATATATATATATATATATATATATATATATATATATATATAGGGAGTCTTTAATGAATGAGAATATTGTGTGGTGGTGTACAATTGTTCTGTTATGCTAATTCAAATGAATGAACTAAGCCGAGTTATGGGAGTACGAAGCTGTACACCACAGAAACCCCACGTTACAAGAACAAGCTAAGAATTAGTCAAAAAATAGACTAATATATCGCACCTATGTACACACTTTGCACTTAGTGAAGATATAAAAGAAATGGAAGAGGCTCGGTATATTCGAATTGAGTAAATTAATTACCTTTTTTACAATGATGAAACTCAGTAGTCAGTTATACATTATCTATTATCCAAGAACTTTTCATATGCAAATTCCAATTAGTACTAAGGGTATCGCGGCCACTAACGGTATGTAAACGAAGCCGCCAAGCAGACTCCTAACATTAGTGATTGCACTACAACGCCCCAAGATAAAAAAGCAAAACATCGTGATCCTGTGGCAATTTTGCGGGTTGGGAAGGGTTGCACCAACATAGACCCGGTCATCCCAAATGGTTGGTGATCTAACCAGTTAAATAAACCAAACCTAAATTGACAGAGTGATCATCATTGGTTAGCATCGGATGACGTAAACATGAATTCGAAGGGTAACGCACCTCTATGTTGATCAGTGAATTTTTCTACGAGAAAAATTATGAGTATCACCCGACATAAGTTAATCAATCTCGTTTCGGAGAAGAACAATGCAGTCTATGGTGACCTGTGTAGAAGAGACCTTCAATGGGACACATCAGCCAGGGATGGATCCGGGCCCAGCTACAAATTAGGATTGATTTAAAAATACGCAACCTTCAACGCGACCTTCGACACTGACGATTACACGTTTCGATTTCGAGGCCAGTTTAATTTATAGGGCTTCATTAGGTTGATGACAGCTTCGCACAGGATGTACGCGTCAGCGAGCAACACCGGACTGATTTTTTAATTTTTTTTTTGATATTTATGAAATTATTGTTATGGGGATGTTGCTTACATTTTATACGATATCTATCCTGGATACGGATCTCCAAATTGGAAACAAGATAATTATAGAGGTCGACTTAATGTTTTAGCCCCTACCATTCGAAGCCATGCAACGCTTTTTTCATGCGAGTGTATATAAAATATCTTCGCGAAGAAGAACTCAGCATGGCATGTCGCATTTCGTTACGCATCTGAAGAAACAGTCTCATATCAATAAATGCATTTACCGACAAAACTCTTCAAGGATATGAGCAAACCGTCGGAAATTTAGATACTCCGTCAGATGTACTTTTCTCTCGTTTATGAGAGATCTTTCGTCTCGTCGGCCTGCGATTAAGGTTCGGGGCAAAATAGCGTAAGGATCAACCCGGGTATGCATGTTACGTGGTCAATCAAATGGGACACCTTTGGTTATACATACAGTAACATCACAGTATTAATCTAAGCCATCTCGGAAGGCGGAGGGGAATGACAGTACCATCTTACCAAAGTGACGGTGACGCGACTGACGGGAACGTTTCTGCTGCGTATAATTGAAGCCGAGAGAACAATTTCTAGAGTGCGCTTTGGGCAACCGTTACGGACGGCCTATTCTATTGGCAGTGTGTGCCTAAAACAGCAGATGGTAGGTACGCATTGCTTAGCGTCAGCAGCCCTTATGTGATATATATACGAAAATCATTAGCTGCCATTACGCGAGAACCACCCAGAGTGAGCTAACAAAATAATAAAGAGGACTACCCTGGCCAGAAGGTCTCACCGACTTTTTAAGTTGATTAGTATCGAAGGTAGAGCTTTTTTTTTGCAATCAAAATCGACGTCCCTGAAAAACATATCTACTACTGGAATCTTAAGTATTGCAAAATAAAACTTTTCAATAAATACCTGAATTGTTGCAAATTTTAATAATTTAGTAAGTTGCTCGTAAGGTGGCGGGCCAAGAGATTATCAGGCGTGGTCTAAACGCTGCTTGTTCAAATGCGCGTGCTGGGCCATATACAAATTTGATTAGGGAAGTTATTGTGTCTCTTTAAACCTGAACTCGCTTAGTACAGGCTATATTTTTTCAGCATATTTTTTTTATTTCGAATCTAAAATGAAACAGTTTGTCACGCTTTCGCTCTGTCTTATTTTGCAACAGCTGTACAGATAATGTAAATCTGTATCTTTCGCCAGATCTAGTATAAAAACATATAGCGCGCAAACATAATCCACGCCAATATCAAATGATGCTTGGAAAGCACAACAGCTGTATACATGTAGAGTAATTCAATAGGAAAAGTCTTGGGGTATCGATCAGGGATGTCGAACGCTAGAACGGAATGGGGATGCAATTTTAACTTGCCCTATGCAACAAATAAACTAAGACTCAATAAATTTTGCCCACTCGAGCAGGTGACAGAAGTTGTCGGCTATCCCAGAAGAGTTTGAAAAGCCCACAAAAACGAAGGAACCTCGTCATAACCTTTGGTTACGTTCGTGTAGCGTACATGTTTTCGATGATTGATTACTTGAATAGTTTTTAAATAACTATACATTATATAGTAATATTAATAGTAATAAGTATCACTTCTCCATTATGCTTATCTACTGCTGTTCCATAAAACTTACTTTCTACATTACTAAAAATATAATAGCGTTTCAGGCAGTCCCGATTTCCCTTTACAGTTCCTGCAGCATTCACAGCCGTTTGGCGATTCTGCTCTTTCGCTTAGCCTTTATATGGACTGCAATTTTTCTTAATAACTCATTATCAATCGCTCCCTCCTTACACGCCTCCGTGTTATTTCTGTCGAAAGACTTTCCCCCTAAACTCTAACCTTGGTTTATCTATTCCCGTTCGTCCCTGTTGCCGCAGAATCACTTGCGTAACTTTGTGGAAAAGCAAGAGGGTGGTTTGCAGTTCCGAAATGAAACAACTGTGAGATATTTTAAGTGCCACTTCCGGAATCTGCCGTGTCTCTTCCGTTTCTCCCTGTCGTTTACTTTTCACTCTTCTCGATATATTTTGGCTCCATAAACGCTGTCCATGTTCCCTAGTTTACTAACCACCGCATCAGAACGCTATGCTGCACTACTTCTCCCTGCTGTAGGCTTCGTGAGCTTATCCCGTAGGCTCTTGAAATGATTTTACCGATTAGGGATCGGCTTACTGGCCTCCCATTGTTTTACTGATTATCCTAAGAATTTCATCGTTCTAAATATTCAAACTTTCCGTCGCTAATTGTCTCCTCCTTTGTACTTACCCTTTGCAATATATGAGCTCTTTACTTATATAAATAATATAATTAATTGAAGAACTGGCCTATACTTTTAGTATATAGATTTTGATAATATCAACGTATTTCATTTATTTTCTAAGTTATGAGTTATCGCTAATAATATACTATGAAATATTTCAGGTACGGATGCGATGGTTTTCTTTTCTTGAGGTACTAACGTCAATTCGAATTGAGTCATCGATTATTACCTTTTTTTGCCAACTTCCACCAAGTGCGTTATAGGTAAATATATATATTAGGGTGCAACTCTTCATAGGTACGTGAGCACGACGTAGTTAAGTTAAAGGATCAGCAGAATGTAAAGTAGTTATTTTGATTATAGATTAAGTATGTAAGCTTTACGGAGAATATCGGTGTTTTCAGTTATTATCAACTTTTAACCCGTGCGTCTGAAGCTAGTCTGGTGGCATTACTGCCCCTCATAGCGACTGCTTTCCGATTCTAAGAGTAAACGAGCTTCTTCAATTCACCATTGATTGTACTGTGTTCGTCCTGCGGTTCTGCTATGGCAGGTATGAAGCTCGCACTAAGCGGCGCATTTATCTGCCAACTTCGACATGTCTGCTTTTCATGCAGAGTGGTCCTAAGGCTTGACAACTCTAGGATGCGCCTTAAAAGTTATACTGCCATATGAATTTTTACAAAAGCTTCCTTCGTGGACAGTATCAGACCGCACAGATTTGCCTACTGTTGCATTAGCAGCTTAGACGCTAAACCTATTAGACGATGGCTCATATTCATCTAATGTAGCATTGTGATCGATAGTATATGGGATAAAATGAACGGATTCGGAAAGCGCCACCCGGTTCTTCGCTTATGTTAAAGAGCAATACTCAAGGCTGTGGCTATGGTATAACGAATGTATCAATTGCTCACTTCGTGTTTATTGTTCAAGGTCACTTTAACGAGTATAGGGCTACTGTTTTTGTGACGGCTGTCGATCATCTGTAAAAAAATTGCGCACGAAAAAGCCCCTAACTCGAAAACCACTGCGGACCGGAGCACTCCGAAGACCAGGCTAGAGTGGGAATTTTACCTGAATATGAGTGTGTCTTCTACCATAGTTATTCCAGTGCCTGCCCTTTCATTCGGGTCATACTGAAGACAACTAAGCTGAAGAGATTTCCAAATCATAATCTATTTTTCTCGGGTAAATTTGTTGGCATTATTCAATTTGAAGTTGAAGCAAAAATTCTAATGATTTTGTATTTGTCATAGCATAATAGCTAGACCAGTACAAACTCTTAGCATTCGTTCAAAAAATGAGGACCCTTCTCGCGATTTTTCGAATTAGCACAAGAACCGGCAAAAATTTACCGAGTTAGTTTTAGTCAACCAAGCAAGTGTATAACACTGAGTAGGGTTCGGTGGCCGGCATAGCTTCATTGATAGTACTTTCCTTCAGGCAGCGCTCAGGACAATGCTCTATGATTGGCCGTTCGGGCTCTGGAGGCGTTACGATTTTGTTACTGAAGAAACAAGGCTTGGGAGCCATATTTTGAAAGGCTGGATGCGTTATTATACTACAAAACTTCATATTGAAATACATCCAAATAGACAGTTAATATATAGAGATTTGTGACTTGAAATAAATTGTTGCTGATAAACCAAACCACTCACATGTGATCATTATGATTACTACCAGCCCAGATGATTACCACTATTACGAAATTCTAGCCAAAAGTATCGCAGACTAACGCTAGTATTAATTTACTATATGCAATACTTGCTGAGCTTTGGTAGGATTTGATCGTTTTCAATAATAACACAACTTGGCGGTTAAGTGTTCTGCCTATAATTTGCTTTGTCTTTTATCACTTCAAAAGGGACCCCCCCCCCCCCTGCTGGTAAAGAAAGAGGCCTTTCATCAGTGTAAACATCGGTAAGAACAAAGTTTCGCCGATAACTACTCAGATGGCGTTGTTACCAGAAGCACTGAGAAGGCTAAGATAAACAACAAGTCGGTCGTCGGGAAAAACTTCACAATATCTAAAAGATAGCCATGGACCAGTAACATAAGTGAATAGTTATACGAACTAACACAGACCAGAGCATAGTTAAAAATCATAGCTACACTAAAATTAATAACAACATATCGACCAGCCTTTTATAATCACTGAAGTGTTGTTCCTTTGTAGTTAAAGTTACCTATTGCTTTGGAAGTGTGCGTTGAAGTTAGATATGACATCAACATTTACTGCTGGGTGACATATCACGCTGAGTACGTATCCTCACACAATCGAGGTCCACATATGACTGATCGAATCACCTGGATGAGAAACTTACTAAGACATTCGGTAATCTACAGTCGTCTCTTCCTAACGGATTAACGGGACCTGCCCGCTGTGCCGCCAGACGATCTGCCTATGGAGTTTAGACTCTGAACGCCTCCATTCAGCTTCTTGATATATGTGACGTATGAGATAAATAGGCTATGTCGTGACCGGCAGAAACATATAACGGAAAATGCTCCATTAGCCTCTATAAATGTAGACTATTTTTAAACTGCGCGCGTATCATTATCTAAATGGCAGTGTGTTACTTGTAATTCGAAAAGTTGTATCTCTGGCATGACCCTAGGAACGTACATTGTCCAGATGTACCCATTAGTTTTTGCATGAATATATTAAACGTATCGGAAAAACACGACTTTACTCTTTGATTATGTTGAGGCCGAGTATTTTATAGGTTTTCTCGAATCTACCTTAGTCTCAAAATAAAAATTTCGGAAACGGTTCCGCAACAATGGTGGCTTCTAAATGACTTTCAATCGTCTTCTTAATTAACTGCTAAGCGTGCTTATAAACGAATCCCGAAAGCTTTTTTTTATTCGCAAGAGACGTTATTACTGGTCGACTTCGTCATTATGTCTGTGGGACTATTGTCTTTTGGGTTGCGGAAAACGAGTTTCACCCAAGATTGTTGCAAATGTAGCACGTAGATACTGTACGGAACGTTACATTTCATAGTTTTTTTTTTTTTTTTTTTTTTTTTTTTTATTAACAGGTGTACCTATTGGAAGCAAGCTCAGTTTGGGTACACTTGAAATTATTTGAGGTCACATATACAGAATCGATTATCGGTCGTTATGATACAGTATACTTATGTTCCAATATCTATTTTGGTCTAACCGTAATATTCTTTTTTAAATAAAATTAGGTAAATGTATTTTGTGTAAAGTGAGATCGCATAATGTCTCAGTCCGATTATTTCAACATGAGTTTTTGTTGTAGCAGTTGAAACAATCATAACTACTTTTATATATTATCGTTACGAAGATAGCTCTGGAGATGAAATTATTCTAACTACTTCGTCTTAGTCTTCGATGTAGTGACTCAAAGCCACTCTCAGCTCCAGGAGCTGCTCGGGTATGCTTTAGATTCGCATCGTCATCACTGTTCGTTGGATTTCTCTGCTCAACGAGATAGAAGAGGGCCACGTAAAATAAGTAAAATTTCAGCGGGACGCTTTTACTGCTGGAGTGGCCGTCAGTACAAATCGTCTCCACGCTTCCGGGAAAGCTAACGTTTTTAAATCATATTTTCTTAAACTCATTGGTCGCTGTGAACGACAGAACTAAATTAAGAATCGGCGAACAGTGAGACGTTTAGAAACTGTTCTGTCTCAGCGTTCACGTTCTGTCTCAGTGATTCTTACTAGGAACGCTGGAAGATAACTATTAAACGTGAATAGGATTAGGCGTCTTATAGTCGGTCTTAGATACTGTACATACATATATATAAATTTATAATACATAGATTTGTATCGTTTTCGGTCGCGGAGTGACGTTAGAGCGTGCGATTTTCTTACAAATTGGTTACTTCATGTAGCGATAGATATTAGACAACTAGTCTGAGTAAGGGAAGTTGGAAGATCTCAGTGATCAAACCCGACAATTGCAACGACGCTGATTTTGCTATATTGAAACCCATTTGCGAATAAATCCAAGAACATCTACCTTTGAATTTCCATATGATATCCACATACTCGTGAACCATGTTTTTGGGCTATTGTCAGTTCTATATTAAAAAGATATGACCCTGACGTCGACGCTTGTGTGCGTATACGTTATCGTTTGTCCTACTAGACTTAAAATGGCATCAAACTAGTACAGCAGAGCTGAGCAATACGAGGACGCGCCAAATGGTATACAATCGAGTATCAGCGAAGTGCCGACTCGATATTCAGACAAGCTACGTGAGTTTAATAAAGCGCACAAGTATTGCATTTTATTGAAATTGGGGCGTTTCAACACCACTCAGCGTCTCGACTACATACTACCGGCGGTTATCAATAATCGTGATTTAGCAATCTTCTATCAATTATGACTCTTCCTAACTTATGACGGACCAGACAATCCCCTCCAAACAACGGCAATCATGCTAAGAGCTGTTACTCGTTCGACGAAAAGTTGCTTGTAACTTTTTAGAAGTTTAGTTGTTGGCTGCACTGCGTGACTTCCCCTATCTGATCAATAGCAATCATTATTTTCGGGTTCATTTTGAAAATTTGGGTCAGAAGGGGCAACCTAGTGCGGGTATAGCATTATGCTCATGCATAACTGAGTGTTAGGGCATAACGTTCAATATATCCAGCTTGTATAGATTGACATGCTCCAGGAATACAGAATCGTGGCAATATCTTCTGACTGATGTGCGATGGGGGCCGACAAAGTAAGTATCGAGGATGTCACAGGCGGCAGTTGACCATATTTGAACTTCGTGGATTTGCTTCTCTAAATGGCAACTGCAAATAACAACAATAAGATCCTTTACAATCACTACTTCCATCTTACAACATCCACAGCAGATCGAAAATGTATAGCGTTTCTTGTCGTATAGGTTCGGTATTTGCATAATTAAGGCCCACCAAAAAATAATAGTATAAAAAGAAGGTACCGTCAGAATAACCCTCTTACTGGTTCTAAGCCGATGCACAGAATCTGTTACACACATGTGCTACGTAATGTACGTATAGATAATGTAGTGTGAGTAGATAGCCTACACTATGACAATCCTTTTCTTTTTTTGTTAGAGCCGACGATCATACACAGCAGCTCAGTGTAACATGGTGCGATTATATAGCAGCACATCCACCGACTGGTTAAAGCCACACCGATTCTATTCAATGCAGTACTGGTAGATTCGAATAAGTCTGGCCTTTTATTAACTGCTATATGTAACATAGCTAGATAAACAAGCAAGATCACAATTTGCAAGGAGAACTTTTATCCACTAGCCGTCCCACCTCTGTTTCGGCAATTCTCTGTGAGGCATACATAGACAAAGAGGCTCGGCCCCTGCCTTTGCAATATTCCTTCCGGGTGTTGTTGTTGCCCTCGCCGTCCTGTTTGACCTGCATCTGACACTTTGACAGCCATCCGATGCCCTACGCTTTGTCAATGTTGTTGTTATTGTTGTCGTTGTAATTCACACAGCCATTGTAGGTGCATCCTAGTTGCTTGCTAATGAACTTTTGCCCTACCGTCACGCCAACGTCCTGGATTGTGGAATTGCTATATGCAGGAAACTGGCAATTCGGCTGTCATGACTACTGAGTTGGAAGCCGGAATATTGGATGATTTTGTCAGGATGACGACGTAATATTTTTTTTCGCTACAATAAGGAATGGACGTTTGGATTTATAACATTTATACATGAATGTAGGAGTCGTCGCGCGGAGCAGCTAACCTTGCTTAGTTGCCGTAGTTAATGAGGTTTTACGAATTGGATGTGCTAAATACTTGTTACTATGATAATATATATATATATATATATATATATATATATATATATATACAATAAGCGATATAACATACTGAAACTGCATTTAGACAGATATTCTGGGCGCGTTGCTGAACTCTTCAGATGTATTTCGGACCGGTAAAATATTGCTACGTATCGTGGGCAGACATATGACGAGAGCCGTGGCAAAGGTTCCCCGAGTCGATATAGTCTACCAATCACAATCATCGCAGTTTTTATTGCGTATGGAATTAGCATTAGGGTTGGCTAGCATCATGCCAACTATAACAGTCTAACTAACTACTATGCGACATAACACTAGAGCACAAAATGGAAATCGAGTTTATACAATAGGCTGATCGTTATTATCGCCTGATCAGTAGCACGCTAAAAGAACAGTGCAAAGGGAAAATAAATAATCTTGCAAATTCACTCGTACTCGTACCCTTACAGAAGAGCACTATTTGCTAAAAATTAACGGAAAACCCAAACTATATCTGTTCCCAGTAAGCAAGTATCTCTAAATCTGGGTGCACCCAGTCCCTTTGTTTACCGCACAGGCCAGTCTATGTTCTTTTTCTAGTACTATTTCTCGGCAGGACTTATCTTGCCCAACCCGATGTTCACCCTCTGCGCCAGTCCGATGCTTAAGGCCTTCCCACTTGACGTCCTGGACAAAAATTCGTTTCCTCTGACCCACCAACTTCCGCTGCTCGAGCTTCGCAGCCCCCGACGACAACGCCTTTTCCGTCATCCTACTAACATAATACAATTCACCCTTTTTCCCACCGAAGTACCCGTCGTTCTGCCAGCGAAGTCATGCTGCCGTATCATTACGCTGCTGTGAGCAACGCTAGTCTATAGGCATAGCCGTCGCCTTGGCACTAACTAACGCTAGATGCCTCGAGCAGCCAAGACGCGCAGCAGAATGGGTCTGTTCTTCTCAGCGGCACCTTTTTAAGATTTCTCGGCTTTTTGGCAGGTGCTTAGAGCTGTGCTGTGGAGCGATACGAAGCACCCCGAAATCCGAAGCGGCATCAACGTGAGCTAACCGTAACGCTAAATCAGCCACATGATAGCAGACACACATGTTAGGTTTAGTAAGTCAGGTCTGACGGAACAGGAAATTTAAGGCTGAGAAATAGGTGAGAGCAGATTCGGTCTCCGGCACAAAGAACGACAAGTAGAGACGAATAAGGCGAAAATGTTAATTAAAAAAGGAATACTAAGTATTCGGACCGAGGAATATGTATGATAACCAAATTTGTTGACATTATTATTTTGTGGCTTGTTTCTGCGATGAGCTTTAACTTTTAATAGATCGAATCTTGTCGAATACCTCTAGGTAACACTAGTGCAAAGAATAGCAATATAAACTGGGACATCTAGTTTTCCCATGGGGTTCTAACGAAAATTTTATATTGGTGAGCAACGGCTGGAGCCCGGCGTATAGTGACTTTTCGTATCGATTTTCAGCGTGTCGATATTCAGATTTAACCGCGGGTGCGTGGGAGCGCTTACTTGAGTCCAAAAGGAAATGGTAGAGCGGAATCATGATACATCGATCAATGTACTTGGCTGGGGAAAATAGATAAACTTTTCTACATAAAGTTTGCTTCCGCTGTCAAGAAGCTGATTGGCACTTCCATAAAAACATGTAAACAACAATAATAACAACGTCCCCGTATAATTATAACAGATGATATAACAGGGGATCCTTTGCACACTACTGACCAGAGGCCGCTCAGCTCTTGCTGTATGTTTAATTGTACTTTTTTTTTTAAAGTTGCGCGAACCGTAACAAAGTTTAATTCGGCAAAGGATTTAGGCCGTGAGTATCTAAACTGGCTGCTGCGTACCCAGCGCACGTCGAAGCAAGCAAACCCTTAGCACCGGATTAAAGTTCTGCTGTTTTCACCATATGCACGCAGATGCGCAACAGCTTCACATGATGGCATTGACAAGTATATACGACTTTGTTCCCTATATATATTTACCTTATCTACGTAGTCAACAACTAATTCGTGTGAACATTTACTTTCAATGTTTAAGCGTAACTTCTTTTCGTACCATGTACCGGCTGCAAGGAGAGAGATACAGACGACGACCGGTATGCCCTATGATAGCTTCGTATTCGTTAGTTGTTTGTATAAGATAATGAAATCCACGACATAAGATGGCTCTATCACACGTACTATACGTTGTCTTTTTTATGGTAATAGACGCTAACAAAAAAGCGGCACGAATCGTTGATTTAAACCTTTCCGTAGGAACAGTTAAGACACCGTTTGAAACTCAATCTATTTATCAGAGACCCTCAAATTGATAGCTTTTTGCCTGGTTTAAGCTAATACTCTCGCGTAAGAAATGGGTGAATATAAATAGAAAAATACATCTCGCAGACGAAGTGTCTGTGCCCTTTTTGTGTTAGGCACAATTTCGAAAAACGCATGTCTAACTGGCGGCGATGACGGTGGATGCTTTGCAGCTTTACAGCGTACAATTTTTATAAACAATTACGAAATAGAAAAATATGGAACAACAACCAGTGTTGTAATTTAATGTCTGTGTGTTTTTTTTTTTTGAATTTTTATTTGGTACTAGTATTTCCTGGTTGATAGGATTATCTTGAGTTTATTGAGCCTATGTACAATAGCGAAACTTGGTGTATTTTTTTTTATGAACATTCGGATACGTTGTGCCGATTATAAGAGGAAAACATATTCAATAAGCATATCGTGTTCGTATTATACCTTGTATTTCATTATTCCTTCCTGCTTATTAATACCAATCAACGGTGGCTGGCGTGCATGTGTGTATTTCGCCGTACGCAGTTCCGACATATATCGTTCGTGTCGAAAAAACTTGAAATTCAACTTAGCGGATGTAGCGTATGTAAACGGTAGTTTTCTTAGTAATAGCATCGTATACAGCGGTAGACCCCCAAACGCAATCTCGTCTAAACAAACCTATAGAATAATAGATTCCCTTCCGTTTCTTTACGATATGACCGCGATGGATATAAGCCACAGCATTTGCATATGCCCAATAACTTTTATCGCTCGCCTTTGATTCGGAATAGGAAAAAAAAAACCGCAAACAGAACGCGTCCGATATTTTCAATTTTAATGATATTGTTGATTTTGCTCAAATAATCTGATTGTCTGCTCGGCAGTTAGCAAGACAAGCCGCTTCGTCTTTACTGGTAAACGCCCAAGTATGACAGTTATAGATTGCGGCTGTTATTACAATTATTTGCTGTACAGTCATGACAAGTTTTCCAGTCTGCTCTACTCGATTTTCTGCCTACCACCTTTCATATATTGTCATTCAGTCGCAAAAGATGGCGATGGACAATGGCGGCCTTCCGCCAGACATTCAGATTAGTGATAGCAATTAATCATGGTAGTATTTATGACGTTGTAGTTTACACCGCTGCTGTTTTTCAACGACGTTATTTGGATAGGACGTAGCCAGAGTCAAGTAAATATCTGTGATATTGAATTTAGGGATTTTAGACAGAAAAAAACAGGACAACACGAAGGGCAATTAAATATATCATCAACTGCTAATCTCAGTAGGAGATCTATACTGATGAAGGCACACGTATAGTCAATAAATAATAAAATGTATTGTACCAATCGGCCGCACTTCTCGGGCCCGGACAATACGCCTCACTGGATAATGACTCATCCAATAGCCAGTTATCACAATTGCTTGTGTACAATGCTGCACTAAGGTTGATCCTTTATGAAACGTTTCGTGCTGACCTAATTTCGTCTTTGTCCTACTCAGTCTTGCTCTCCTCAATCGAACCCAACTATAATAATCACCTGTTCGTCTAGTGTTCTTAGTTTAGGCCATTAGGACGAGTCTAAATCACGTGTCCTTGTTGTAATGTAGTGGTAAGGTGTTTGCTTGCCAAAGCTACGGGACTAAGAAGCGGCTAACTGCCGTAGGCACGGCTTTACGGGGATACTGAACGTAAACTTTGGAATAATCGTGTTCATAGTTTTATGTCCGTTACCAACGCTACCGGTATAACAGACCAGAATTAACTGTTGCCAATTGCCTAATCCAATCGTTTCGAGTCCAGTTAAATTAGTCCAAACTAAAACAAGCTAGCTATTTCCTACGGATCATACTACCAGCCCTTTATCAAAGCGATTTTTCAGTATAATGATATTTAGCTCCGTTGGTAATAGCTGAATAATTAATAATATAAGCAAATTAACAACACAATATAAGAAGATCAGAATGAAGAATCTGCCAATCGTTACGGCATGGATGAGGAAGCAATAATAACCTGCCTGTGATTAAATCAATGTTGTTCGGTGGAATCGGTGCGATAGGGCTAACACCACACATTGCTGTTACCAATGTTAAAGGAAGACACAAATTGAGCCGATTCTATTGTAGTTGTTCCTGACGTTGAAATCGGCGTTATTTTTTGCGAAACTTTTGCTAACGGCACAAATAAAACAAAACAAAATGTTTGTAAATTATTAAATTCACTAATTTAAACATGTGGATAGCACCTATAACTGTAAATATTTGTTGACAAAGATTACGGAAGAAAGAGCTTTTTATCTTCACTACATTGTTCAACGAAAGGTCTTATTCTGTCGTTTTGATTTCATAGTAGTCTTAATATTCTATGTCCTAGGTACTATCGAGTACGGATAGTGACAAGGGTGCAAACAATCGGAACTGTATCTTGTTCATAACGATGCAATGTTTTAACATATTGTAACGTGTGTTACAATAAACCAAAGCGTCATTATCGATTTCCGTGGCTTTTCGGCTAGAAGACGGCTGGGTACTCATAGCGAAGTGTAAATAGGAAAATATTGCTATGGATAATACGATCGTCGATCAGCAATCTAGATGTGGTCGGATCTAGCCTACGAACAGGAGCTAGAAGAAGGAATCCGACTTTACGGGATAGACCCGCTTCGGTTACGATAACTAAACGATCCTGTTTGCGTCCTAGATTTAGTGATCGTTTAGAAGAAGTAAATTCGGACTACAAGTGATCAAACGGCCACTTCAGTTCAGATTCGATATGAAGCGCTGTGAATAGAAGATCATAAGGACGCGTTCTTCTGACAGAAACACAGTAGGAAAGAGTCGAAAATAGAAATACTTAATGAAAAAACCTTAAGTTCTATGATTAGGTCGCGCTGAGCAAATTCAATGAATTAAAATATCGACTAAAGCTTGAACCACAAAAGAACGATCATGTTGTTATCAGAAAAATGCTTCAATATACGGGTAGACGATCCGATTTTAAACACGCTCAGGTCAACGTTTGTCCAAACGTTTATTGCACGCACTATGGATCTCGTGTTCGGAATTCTAACTTCAAAATCAACTGCAATGCATAATTTCGAAAAACTATTATTTCTTTGAAAACTTAGAAAAAAACACACCATGTTGCCTAGATCATACTGGAACTATAAATCGATATGGCGTATGGATAGGTAACGGCATCAACTCTATTAAATCTATTGTCGACGAAGTGTACTGCGACTTCGACTAATGAGCTCAGACCAATCATTGAAAGTAAACAAATGGTAATATTATTCCGGTATTGGTTGGCCGATGTCTGTTTACGAGACAGCGCAGACTTTCGACGGGTCAGGGAAGAAAGTACATTATGAAATATTTGCGGTTATGCAAAGTGTTATCTTTCTAGCTAATTTAAAAGCCGATTTTTTTCCTGATAGTAAGTAATGATAACAAGAAGTGTCGTTTGATATTCATATGTACCGACTGTAACTTATTTTCAGTTTAACTTGACTTAGATACGAGGTCGCTTAGGAGAGTCACAACTGTGAGCTAGCTCGAAATGAACTCACTAAAAAGCAAAACCCGCCGGAGTTCCCCGTCGTAGGTATGGTACAGTTCACTAAACCATATCGTTAGCAATCACTTAACGGGTAAACACAATAGCTTCGAGCTTTACTCTAAGTGAGGCTTGATTTTTGGGACACCGCCAAAAAACATTCGCAAATTTCACTACATCTCCTGCAAGAATTCCATCCGGAATGATCTTCCTTACCGGACTGCTATAAACGATATCGGACTTTTCCCTAATGCTAAGTAGAAATTCGCCGTTTTGTTCGCGCTCACCGACCGTTAGCACAAGCATGGTGACATCTCGGGAAGTAGTGCTAGTGATAAAATGAACCATTTTACCATACAAAGTAATGTCTTTCGTACAAAATACACCTTCGAACTGGTGGTCAAAAAGTAACTCTAACGTACACACGGTTGCAGGCACGTTTTCGGTTACAGCATGATAACGTGCTTGATATTCACTCATCCTTTCTTCGATTCGTTTTAGATCTTGGCGAAATAACTTCATATCCGTCGATACAACTTTATTCATATTCAGTATCATGTTAACAAGTTCGTGACGGGTAGTTCTACTAGTTTTCCTGGCAGGAACGCAGGCCGAGAGGCGCTCGAAGACACTCAGGCGGGAGCTGTGGGTCGAAGTCGTGCTTAACTGTGAAGTACTTTTTTCAATAGTGTAGTAGATTGGCTTCTGTTCAAGCATACAACTGTCCAGATGAAGCTTCAACTCTTGCACGTGTAAGGCGACATCGCACATAGGACATTGACATTCCAGCTGCGCGATAAACGCTTCGTTAATCTTCATTCTCATGCATGAAACAACGCCTAAGCACAAACCACAGTAGGTGTTCATTGCGCCGACGTTGTGGTAGACTTCATTCAGCACTAACACGCACTGGTTACAACAGATGTGGTTGCAGTCGTTCAGGAATATCTCCTTCGTGAGGAAGCCACAGCCCGAGCAGCAGAAACGGTGTAAGTGAAGGGTCTTTGTTAACTTGACATCCAAGAAACCTAGGTTAAGCGATGGATCTGAGAATCCCTTGAACTTCATGATGGAATTGAACAGTCCTGTTTCTTGCTGACCGAAATGAACACTGTTAGGAACTCCGCGGCCTACCCTGTGTCGGCTGACCATGACGCTGATCAAATCGTTGTAGACACTCATTACGGCAAAGCACTCGTAATAGAAGAACGAAGTTTTAGTTTGGTCAGTCCGCTAGAGGCATTTTGACGCGGGCCTGGAGAGACGATTTGGATGTTCATTATATTTTTGACACTCGTTTTATGTATTGAATATCTTCATTCTCATTGGGCGTACACGTTGCTATTGTATAAGATGCCTGTCTATTGGGTAAACGTTAGTCGTAGAAGAAGTATACTGTGCTTATAATATCCATATATTGCTTGGTCGCAAATGGATGTAACGGGAGCTGAGTGAAACAGTTTAAGAGGTAGAATTATTCGCGTCTCAACAAGACATCTGCCAGCTGAGCGTGGACAGTCTTCATTACGTGTGTCAAACGAAACATAAAATTAACATTAGTAATTTTGCATAGGATCTAATTGAAGCATTGCGCATTTTAAGACGTCATGAAATAGCTGACACCGCGACGGTTCAGGATGGTTTTTGCTTGAGCATTAGCGTCTTTCTATATATACATATATATATACACACGTATGTTTACAGCTAAAAATTGATTGTTATGATACATCTTTTAGGATAATTTATATTTCTATTAAAATTATTTTATTTAACAAAATTTAATGGAAACTTGTTTATTTATTGTTTATATATCCGTGCTTGAGATGAAGATCGCCATAGATTTACACAAAACACATACGTAACAAGGAACCTATTAATCAAATGCTACTGCGAGCACTCTAACGTTAGCGCTAATGGTACGATTTTCTTCCTAACTATTTCCGTTACATTTTAAAGTGCTTGGAAATTACATTGTTAACGCAGCATTTTCTCCACGCTGTAACACTGATCGATTTATATAGTTTAATATTTTTCAGGCGGTTTTTGCGTCTGTAGCCCACCCGTCACGAAGGAATACTAGGCTTTTATAGGGAAATTCGGCAGACTTTAAAATTTGGTAACTTTTAAACTATGCG
This sequence comes from Varroa jacobsoni, assembly GCF_002532875.2. Classification (NCBI taxonomy): domain Eukaryota; kingdom Metazoa; phylum Arthropoda; class Arachnida; order Mesostigmata; family Varroidae; genus Varroa; species Varroa jacobsoni. The sequence continues at coordinate 158,768 of NW_019213172.1, read as the reverse complement.
TCGATAGCAGAATTTCGCTGGTGAATATTCCAGTCTTCTAGTAATTCGACATGTTGAGCTCTGAAAGTAAAACCTCTTTTAATCTTCAAAGGCAACGCTCAATCTTTATCCTTCTAAGACTATTGCGCTTCGGATACTCATCGAAGCTCAGCGAAGGCATGAAGCAAGTGGCCTTAAGCGGAAACACGGTGCGTAAATGGTGCAAGCGTATCATTAAATGGATTAAAAAGTTGAAGAGCGAGGGCGAGGAAGCGACTAGATGTTGGGACCCAAAGGACAGTAACGCATTGCTGCAGTCGAAAAGGCTTTTCATGACACAAAGTTCAGGATCTAAAGGCCCTATCGGCCAGAACAGGCATTTCGCATGCAGCCCGTTACAGAATTATAACCAAAATGTTGAAAAGGCGGAAACTCGATAAAAAATGGTTTTCACACGAATCGACCCCAGATCAGATGGAAACATGCCTGCTGTGTTTCACACCGTGCAATTGGCGGAACTTTAATCGGCAAAAAAAAACCTGTCTGAAGCATACGGTCGCTATAGACGAAGCGCTGTGTCATCTCTACCATCAGCTGAAGTGACAACAAGGAAGAGAACGGCGTCACTTTGAAGAGAAATCAAATATGGCGATAGTGTCGAGTACGTTCGAACGAGAAATCGATATCCTTGCCACCTGCTACTATAATATTCTCGTCAAAAATAACTATCTGTTATCACTCAAGAGGCTTATGGACCGTTGGCGTGGCAATCGAAAGCACGCAGTGAAGTTATTTAATGACAACGTCAGATCTCAGTTACTGTCAGGATGAAGCAAAGGAGTATCCAGCGGTCTCAACCTACTTATTTTTTCCATTTAAGATCATATGATTACGGGGCTTTTCATGCCCTTAAAAGAGTAACTGATGGCCAACCATGTTTCACTACCGGTTAACTTCGAAAATTCGAACGTTGGGAAATATACATATGGTTGGGTATACGAGTGTCTGGAAGCTGCCAGAGCGTTGGACAAGTGTGCAACGCATATTAAAAGATCATAATTATAGTTTTTTATAACCAGTTTTAGAGCTACTAAGTTTCAAAGTACATTAGGTTCGCTTGCAATAGTATAACTGGATAAAAAGTAAATTGAAATTGTTTTGGTAATTAGCATACCCCCAAAAAAAATAGCCTCGCCTTTGTTCAGCAGGCTGTGGCAACGGTAGTAATTAACAAGCAAATTATAATGAAGCGATAGACCATTTCAACCTTGCATCGTACAGGTCGTTGTTATTATTAAAGATATGATTCTATATGCACAATAGATTCGCTTTTTCTGGACTTTTTTAACTTTTTCAACGAAAAATAATAATAAAACGGTTGATTGTACTCGCAAGGAGAGATTTCTCCAAGTGTAAGATAAACTGGTTCCAAGGTTTACTCATCACACTGCTCTCGTACACGTAGTCACGGCATGATGATGGTAGTGATCGTTATCTACCACTCTGTTATTTATAGCTTACTATCATGTTCTCTATTCATAGGAAAATGGACCGAAAGGGCTTTAAGAGAAAAAGAGGATGAAGAAAGTTGGCCGACAAACAACCGGGTCACAGGGAATTATCCCCTCACCCCCTCCTTGGCGGCACCGCTGTCTTAGCCGCCCATGCAGCGGGTAATAGGGTCTGGTTTTATTTCATAGAAAAGATATACAACAGACTAAAGCAGGTCAGCAGTACTAGACTCCAAGTGTTAGCGGTCCACAACGGCAATTAGTCTGTCGACGTCGCTTTGCGTAGCCAGGACACAGGTGCAAGCAGGAACTCCAGCTACGGGGACAGATGATCCTCGAACATCGTAACTTGGGATCATGGTGCTACGAATTGGGTCGGTAGCGAACGAGAGCGGTAGCACCGATGGTACATCGCTGACAGGCGACTAGCTACAGCCACAGGCAGCGAGTGAGAATAGGCAAAAACGAAGGGCTGGCTGGCTGGCTGGCTGGCTGGCTGGCTGGCTCGCTTAGCTACGCTTGTTAGCGTTAGGGGTTCAACGACTAACTCGTAATATTAAAGGAGCCTTCTATTTTCGTTTCTTTCTTCGTGAAACTTAGACAGGGTTGAGTTGCTGGTGACAAAATATGGCAAGAGGGGAATTCGTATTAGTTGATTGCTATTGGAACAGTGATCGACTGAGAAGATAAAAAGTACGATTGTTCGCTAAATCACACCCTAACAATATTGTTACTTGTATATAAGAACCAGCCTAATCTCGAAGGTGTTTGTGATACCAAGTGATATAAGAAATGTCGCCCTAAGAACCCTAATATATAATTATTGTTGCATCGATAAAAGTATCGCTTTGTCACACATAACAATAGATGGCCGTCTACCGGCTAATCGTTTGTTTAAGCCATCTAAAATTTCCAACTATCAGACTAATCGCTCGTGTGACTGGCCTGTGCTGATTTTGTAAAGTACGGTTGTCGCTATAGAGACAAAGCGTCCCCTCAGAGAAGTTCACTTTCGAAAGGCAGTATGGCTAGTGAAATAAGTAAATGGTCGGAATACTAGCGATTAGACAGCCCTCAACTTCTCAAGTTTTCTCTGCTCCATCTTAGCTGTGGTCCTAGATAGCCACCAGTTCTGACTAGACCGCTGTGAAATTCCTCAACTCATTTGCTTAGAACAATGAGACTCTCGCAGGCAGCGAACTTCGTGGTGGCAATGGCGGTGGCAGCAGCGTAAAACTAAATGGCAAACTTTTCTCTACCACCGACCGACTCTGCGTCAACTGTTTAGGACAAAAAATAGAAGAAATTCCACTTGTTCAGGGGCTCCCTACAAAGGACAAGATATGTTTCGCATGAATAAGAGAAATTCCTCAGGCCGCATTCGCGAAGGTTAGCACATATACGCACGTCATCATTATCATTTCTTATATGTTATTTTAATACTAGTATCTTTCGACAAGATAATGCTATTTGTTCTATTGAGGACAACAGGTTAGCTCACGAACGCTCTCCGTTTAGAAATAAGCAACTTAATTGTTACATATTGCATGCCTAAAACGACACGAACGAAACACATAGCTCTATATATTTTATAAAAATTGGGACAACTTTGTAAGTTAAGTTTGTAAGTGACACTTGGAGTGGTATTCGATAAACTCAAGAAGCAGATAACACGCATTCTCTATTCATATTATAGGAGATTGATGGTACATGTTATTTTGGACTGCATAATATAGCGTAATTGTCCTAAAATCTTCGATTTACTTATCCGCTATCCAAACCCGCACACGTACTGATAGCATCGCATCGTTCACTCATTGGGAATAGAAACGTGTGTCTTTAGCTCCTTTCAAACTATACTGCATAAAATATTTGTCCATTGTCTAACTGCTTTGTGTTTTCCGTGACCGGTAGCTGGATGAGGATCGAAGAGCTACAAGGGCTGAGTTGCGTTCGGTGACCATCAAACGCGGAACAGCAGAAAAAAGGAAGAGGCGGGCAATTGACGCTGATTCAGTACCCTATCATCAAGTTCATTCTGCTCATTGTGCCATATTCGGCAATAACAAACGCGCGCTGGCGCCTTCTGCTTTCTAGTCAAGCCGCTAACTATTGCTGATACGGGACGTCGTGCTCGACGCTCGACGGTTACCGGCGCGCTCATAGTTGCAGTCGATCGTAGTCGTTACGGATCGACTCATCGATTCGACGACCGCGGTAACAGATCTCCCGAACGTGATGCGAGCCGAAAGACGACTAAGCATTGACGTTTCATTAGCAACATTTATCGTAGTTATTTCTGGCACTAGCGGTAGTTGCGGACAGCGCCGTTATAGACGAAGGATGGCGGTAGCTCCATGAGGCGACTCTGGGACGAGTACCAATAGTAACTGGGGCTAGACAGGAGGTTCGTTGGAAATCGCTAGTACCATCGTTAATGCTTTTGCTTAGTCATTGTGCTAGTTTTTGATGAAAACCGCATAGCCAAATCATCGAAAGGACTCTTCCCTGCTTTTTGCCGCTACGCTTTGATGAACGATTAGGCACAGAAATGCCTACGGATGGAAGAACGGTTTAGTGTGGAGAGTTAGAAATGAGGTAAAAGAAAAAGCGCCTAGACCTTGCCCGGATGCAGGCTACCGATGACGAATTCCAGTAGGTGCGCTGAAAGGAGCAAGGAAAAGGAAAGACTTATTAAACAACGACGAAGGTAATATAACAGACAGGCACGCCGCCGCCACTTAACTCGTGCCGAAGGTTATGTATAGCTATATGAGGAGACACGAATAATTCCAAGATACCTGCTGACGACGCCACTGTTGCCTGGTAGCAATGATGATGACTGTCAAATGTACTGGTTTCGAAGTAGTGAAGTTCACGATTGTTATTAGTTACGAGCAGCAGTATTACCCTTCGAGTTCATGAACCTTTGAATTACTGTTTTTCGTAACTAATAGGGCAACAGCTAAATCAAATTGGAACCAGCAAACGTTACCACACTACGTTTAGATGCCCTACGAGCCTGCATAGGCGTTACGATGCGTTTCAGGTCTTTACCTCTTTATTAGATAGCAGTATTGATGCATATTTATTTTGTATTTTAGTAGTAGAATCTTAGTATTTTTTTTTAAACAAACCAGTGCATTTTTTTTGCAAGGTTTAATGAATATTCCTTTTCTTAGTTTTTGTCTGGGAGAAATTTACTGTAAAGAAACAGGAAGACTGCCAGGCAGTTTGTCTCGCTTCAATTAAGCGACTTTTTTGTGTTATTTATGTGCTGCATATTGCACACACACACACACTTAAAGTTAACACTATTATTTATTACCTATAAAATTGTGTGCATTCACTAGAGTATATACAACAATCTACTTTTATGGATGATAAAGACACGTCTCCCCTTCACGAAAATTCACGAGTAATTCATGTACCTTTTTAATTTAATTATTTGCTCCTGCTTTCAACACATCCTTACGACAATACGGGTTTCACCAAAATGATGCGCTTTTTTACATAGCAGGTAAATTAATCGACGATTTATACCGAAGAAGTAGAAGATGTAATAGCGATAGAGTTTCACATTTTGACGTCCAGCTATCATCTGGAACGCTTTATGTTACCGTCTGACTATATCGTGAGTCTCAGATCAGCACAAGAACACATGCGTCTCAATAATCAAACACAATTTACGCTTCGACATAGGAAATTTATTTTCAATCAGTGTTGAGAATACATCAGTAGGTCTTGGAAATTTTGGAAATCAGGTTCATCTTTCGTCGGCAATCTCGGCAAAGCACGCTTTTTTCAATAGGCTTACTTACCACGTCTCAGATACAAAGGAGGAAGCAACCGGACCACGCCTATAGCGAGAACAACGCTTACCCTTTTGTCTCTCCTGGGACCTAAAGGACATGTTGAGGTCGGTGGAAGAAAACATCTGCAAATTGCTTGCGAATTTTCATCGGCTGTCTGAGTGTATAATCCGTGCTAGCTTGAACAATCGCCTGGGTTTTCCTCATTGCCCGTCCAGGAGTTCGTTCAAGGCAAGCTCTATTGGTACAAAAAGATTTGCCACTTCCTTCTGCCCGCCTTTTTAATAATATGACTTTGTCGGAGTACGATCTTACAAAACCAACCGGTACGAAGTTGTATTCCTATTTCTCAACTTGTGATGTTACGATTTAACGCGTTTTTGGGGAATCCTCTTGAGCGGGCCCACATTGGTGATGCCCTGTAAAGTCGTCGATGCTTTCGATTTCAGGTGTACACAACGAAATAAGTATTTGACTGGATTATCTCTTACGCTATGTAAATTTCCCTTTCTTAAAACCTGTTGTTGTGTTACTGAGGAAATTTCCAGTCGTATAATGGTGCTCAAATTTTAACTTTTCGTCTTCAAGTTCGTTGTAAGTTAGTCGTGTAAGTTAGTGACTTTTGCCACTTTTATTTACATTGGAAAGAGAATGACTGATGAAGTTGCTATGCGGTTATTTGTCACTGCTGTGGTAAATACATACCAGCAACTGCGTTTTGTATCTGTAAGTAGCTTATAAATTTGTGGATTTAAACACACGCGGGCATATGACTGCTACACGGTTTCATTTCAAAACGCAATCGTTCTTGAGATTATACATCATTCGCAAGTATTATTTAGAACTAATTATTTTTACACATAATTAAATAGAAAAACCACTAGCCACCTGTAACTAAGACTTTGGCGTTCTTCACGATTACTTAGTCTCTTTACATGGAAATATATGCAAACGTTAGATGTTTGGAACGAACCCCTTACATTCCCTAAACTGTTACGTAACGGTGAATAGTTGAGGTGTTCAAGAAAAAAACACCATACGCTTATAAACAAGATAGTGTACTGGCTCACACCGGCCGCTTAGTGCAGCGTTGTATGCCTGAGAATATAGGATAATCTATTTGATAAACATGACCGTAAAAACTAACACTTATGATGCGCACAAAAACTTTTTTGAAATATCTTTTTTTTATTTAGATAGACAGTTTTAGAAACAAACATTCCATATATATATATATATATATATATATATATATATATATATATATATATATATATAATACGGTCGATCTTCGATGTGTCAGTAATGTTGTTTGCCATATGCCTGTTGTTGAAGCCTTCTTTTACTTGCGTGCGTGATGTATAAACCGAAGATTGTCCACCAGGTATTATTTCTGTAGTACTTTGCCAGTGCGGTATCAGCTGGACGGCTGCTGCCTGTATGAGACCTTTGAAGCGAAATATGGTTGATTCAAAGCAAGGCACTCCCATAGCAACGCCTTCCAATGTATTATAACTACGGGCTATTATGCCCTTAAGTAAAATATTAAAACTTATTCTGGTGAATATCCTGTTCGACGACCTGGCACGACGTCCAAGACTTGAAGCAACTATTGTATTTAATAAGCACAAAATGGATACAGGAAAGCGGTAAAAACTTGTAGACAGATATTAATATGAGCTGCTGCTAAACAGCCGCAACTCATATTAATATATGTGGTCAAAGCAAACGAGGCCAGAAGGAATCTTGTTTTGGTGAGCTTCACCCGTCAAGCTATCGAGAGCTACAGGGACCTAAGTCCGCCACCGGAAAAAAACTCACGGATAAGAAGGTTCGACAACCTTCGTAACCGGTTAACAACGAGTTGAAGGGTCTTAACAACAGCATAATTGAGGAGGATTAGCCTCCGAAGGATTTTTAACGTTATCCATTGTTGATTAGAGAAGACCATAGGATAAAAATAATAAAAATTTGGTACCATAGAAGTAGCTACATCACTACGCCGCTAATACCTATAAGGCATATTTCTTTTTTATTTAAGAGAATCTTATTGTAAGAGCAATCGATTTTAAGAGTTACTCTAAGCGTTACACTCGTTGGTGCGTACATGGTCGCCCTTCTTAACGACCCAATCGGCGGTAACCCCGGTCACTATTTTCAGTTTAATTTACCCAGGTCATTAGAAGTATTTTTCTAACCAAAAAATACAAACCCATCTATTAGAAAACTTTGCTTTATTTGATACTAGTAAAATAACACACATAACTGTAAAGAAAGTCGTTAGCATTTATCTTTATGGCTAGGCACACAGGCAAAGCCGTCGCTTTAGCTTTTTTTCCTGATAGGGACAAAAGGCCTTGGTTATTGTATAAATATTATTTCTTAGATTTGTCCAGCAATTTCTCTTTTATGGCTGACTAAACAAATGTCTAAACTTTTCTGTGTGGTAAACACATAGGATCTAGCAAGCATAAAGCACTAGAACACGTAGATTACCTTAAAGGTAAATAACGCTTTCTATACCCTTATATCTAACACAGGTTTGGACTCGTCGCGCGTACTCGACACGCCTTGTCGTTTATTACCCTCGCCGTACGATTTGAATATCCGCAACTCGTAGGATTTCTTAGAAAATGGGGAAATATTCTTCTTCCAGCGCAGCTCTTCTGACAGTGCCAGGAGAGACGCTGTAGACATGAACGGTATTAGGCTACAAGGCAACCCCACAGTGCTGTGCCCGTGCCCCCCAAACCAAGCGCATTACATGAGTATACGACGAGAGCTTGGATACGTTTTTATCCCACCAAAAAATGCAGGTTGAGCTCGGGAGGTGCGAAGCGCGAGACGGCATCCCCTTCTGGTACTCGGCGAGGAGTTGGTAGCAGCAGCAGCAGTATAGTAGATTGTCTCCAAGTGAACACAGCTTCGCGGAATTCTCCCATTTCAATGAGAGGATGTCTTGCAGCAGGAGCGGCGTCTGTTTAAACGACCGAGCTGGCGGACGAAAAACGCTCAGTGGGGACTGCTGTACTACCATTACTACTTGGCCTACGCAGGATATATTTAATTCGTTCACATATTACGTAAGATGTATTATTCAAAGCATTAAAAAAATTATCTTAATAGAAACAAACAAATCTGTTCAAAATGGCAAGCTGGAATGGAAATTACCGATTGGATGTCGACCGATGTTACCGGCACCAGGTAAAAGCGAGGAGTTGGGATAGCACTATCATTACAGGTCGCACAACAACCCTTGTAGAGGAAACAGGACAGCGAAAGTACCTAATTTCCAGACTAGTACACTAAAGTATCGCTGGGCTTGTTTACGATCATATTGCTTGGGCTCTCCGCCAGTATACATGGGCTTAGAGAGGTTAGGTTAAAATGATATTGACACGGGCGTAATAATAGTAGCGTGATGGGGAAAACAATATTTTTTGTCCCTGTAGCGTCTTGGGAAGCAGAGCCGTAAAAGGGTCCTGTGCAGTGCGAGTCAGATAGTAGTACTTCGCAAAAACCAGGCTTCATGGTATGCAGAATTGTATTAAAAGTAGCTTTGCGGTCGATGCATCGGCACTCCCTAGTAAAATACTGCCAGTCAAAATGTTTTGCGGAAATTTATGGTTGGCATAAGATCTCTATCCAGTTTTCAGGTTTGCTCTATTTTATTTATGTTATCGCATTAATTTTGCAGGACTTTCTTTACTGTTAATTAAAAATAACCATTGAAGGTTAGCTGGTTATTATCCGATGTGCTATATAGAATATTTGGAATATATTTTACAGTTCCATACCAATAACCCAATCGGTCCCTATGCTGATGCATAAATACTACTTATTTTTATTTGAAAATACGTACAGCACCAGCTATTGAAATGATTCCAAGGATAAATTTCAAGCACGCCGACAACTGATAAACTCTGATGTGATCGTCTGTACCCACGTGTAACGTTTCCTAAATACAGATCAAACGAGCGGTGGTAAACACGAAGACAGCGCTGGGCACATAGCCAACTATGCGCGGTTGGATTGGCTACAAGAGCGAAAACAGTATGGATATTTTCTAGCAGTGATAAGCAACCAAAGCTACAGAGACGCATCGTCTAGGCATGCTTTCGATTCCTCCTTCCGTAACCATTGGTTCCGAAAAAAAAAGCTGAACACAGATAACATTTGACCACCAGGGGACAGACGTAACAGCGGCGTCTGATTGCCTTTGGACAGATTTCAAAGACCTTAACTTGCCCTCCTCGTACGAGCCGTTGACTCACGCACATCCAAATATTCTCATTCACGGGCCTTTCCATTAAGGTAAAAAACACAAAACACTAGAGAAAGAAGTAACGTGTATATATATATATATATATATATATTTTTTTTTTTTTTTATTAATATCTATACAAATATTAATAGTAAAGGCGAAATAGAGCACTGATTTCATGACTTTCTCAGCTCTGATTGTTCAGGCCCAATCAGAGCTTGTAACGACTATAGTCGCCTCAAGAGAATTTATTGCCAAAGCCGAGCCGATCCTCTCCCTTATATATAGAACATGACGTTAGCATGCACACTGCGGCTCCTTGAATACTTTACTGCGTTCACCGATAAAACTATTACATGTGTCTTGTAATCGGTTTGCACAAACAAATGCTGACTAAAAAAGGTCTAACTTTGTCCTACCGGACAACGAACGGGACAGGTGCGATTTGACAACCCATTTAACGGTTGGATTGGTTAAACCACCCAGGGCAATAAACCTTGTCCAAAATTGCACGTCCTATGCCAGGCCAATGATGAGAACTGTAATGAGTCATTTCAGATTCTTGAACTTCAAGGCAATATTCTTTAGGGCTATATGTTACAAAAAATAGAATACAATAAGGAACCATTGATCGTCAGGGAACGACTCTAGCAAAGAACAGTATCAGAATGTAGAAAGGCTTAAAACTATTGTAGTACCTGCATGCTGACGTCGAGAAAATAATCAGTGAGCAAAACATTGTTAATTGCTGTCCTAGGTCCTGGATTGGTATCCTGTTGATACCAGCTTCCACAATGAGTTTGAGTTCGGTCCATTAAAATGTGTATACTATTTTAACTAGGTCAAATTTGTATTTAGAAATTGCTGAAGATTCAGTAACCGGCGATTATCTAGCTCAAGTATGTAAGTAAAGTTGTTTCAAATGTCCGACCTAAGGGGACAGATTTCATAGGGCTGAGCTGTACGATCGTACCAAATTGGTACCATGGAGTTATGACAGTTATGTAAACGTAGATGTTAGATATTGTTACATTTCGATACTTAAATAAAGCTACAGAGTGAGTTAAGAGGAACGACAATAGATTATTGTGTCGTCTTGCACCAACGATTCACTGCAATAGAAAAAACAGATTAGTGCTAATATGCCTTGACCAACGTCTTGTTGCGCTTGCCTTCCTCCTTCCGTCGCTCAGAAACATGCACCACTTGTTCAAAGGCACTTTTTACCGTTCCTAACTCGTTCAATAAGCAAATGATACATCTTTGTTTTTTAATTCACCCCGTTCGTTTATAACTAGTCGAAGATATTCAGTCGTTTTGCGTATACCACGCGGTTCAACGGTAGTCTTTCATTCTAGAGATTTCGTATTGGACTGGCGTTCCATGCCATTTCCAGGTGCGCTCCGGTTACCATCCTAAATATTCAACATTTTCCTAAAGAAGTGGTGTTTTCTACACATTCATAGACGTAAGAGGTCGATTGCAGTTTCGTCATAGAAATTCTGTCTTATGCGTCCTTAACATTCAACTATTTGAAAAAAATAGCGCGATGATCAACAACCCAATAGACTCTCTAAGCAGAAGACAGGTTTTTTATCGGTGTATCAAATCGGAAACAGTTATATACTAGGCGAACTTAGTATTCGTTGGTTGAAGCGGTACGAGGTCATCTTTGAGATGACACAGCTGCTCCACCAGGCCTCCTACGAAGTTGCGTTCCACTTCGACAAAAACCCATTTGAAATTCAGGTTTGCTTACTAATACCGCTGCTACGAGTACCACAGTAACGACCGTGCTGGTCCCTGTGAGCTTCTCTGATAGTTACTGCCCAGGAGTAATAGCTGTGTCAAGATCTTCCGATAGATCCCGGCTTATTGAGTTCTAGATTTGGGAGTAATTTTTCGAAATAGAGGTCATTTTCCCAGCCCACTAAGCGTATAGCCCTTAGTAGCATTTAGAAGAACGCGTCGCAATACAACAAGTAGCTCTATAATGGGTTTCCTGGTTAGCTGTGCAGATCCGTTGATACGTACGTACCGCGTTGTAGAACAGTCAGTAAATCTTGGCTAATATAAGTCAATGCAAATACCCAATCCATTTAAATGCAATCCATTTAAATGTCTCAAGAGTGTAAGGAGTGGTAAAAAAAATTTTCAAGGATTTTGCCTATTCTGTGGACGCAAAGCATCCCATATATATATATATATATGTGTTGCCACAAGGAAACTATCATGTTTAAATCGAAGGATAATGCAAACATGTTAGGCTGATATGAAAAATTGTTTTCTTCAGATCTTCACGATAAGATCTTACGCCTGGCTGGTCATACTTTTGTCGTTATAACAAACCGATCAAATTGACAATTACATGTTCATCAACAATGTTTTTACTGTTCGTTTTAATTTCAGTGATAGTAATTCTATAAAACATTGCTACGACAGTGCTTTGATCCCAATTTCTTACAGGTAGTGACGGGGTACATTGATTTGTGCGTCATACAACAAACTCGAAAAGTATATTTAACTGTGAAACAGTAAGAACGCCATGTTAACCGACAAGACCTGACGCGTGAACAGATTTTAATAATCCAAAAATTCTCCGAACATCTTCGTGCTGAACTGCTAATATTATATTTAAATATTTCTATTTTTAGTATATATATATATATCAGTTAAATGCTTGTGTAATTATAAAGGTACAGGAAAAATATTGGCCAATGACATCTCACAACAGAAAGTTGAATGCTACCTGTTTCTTATGTCAGTCTAACCGTTTGTTCGGTATAGTCTAGTGAGAAGAAGTCTTTCGTTTCCCACCTTACATCAATTGAACTCTTCTCCTGAGCATTTTCGCTTCGTTAGAAACGTTCATACGGATATAATGGCCCATTGGTTCCTTTTAAGAAACAATAATAATACTGAAGCTCAACGCTGTCATTTAAACAGCAATACAAACTAAGTAACGACAATAGTGAATGGGTGTTGTCTCTAATCACCTCCCTCTGTCCAATGGTCACTATTTGTTTGGCCTAACTCAACGATCCGGTCCCCCTACTTCCCCTTGTGCCCCCTCGCCTCTTAATGTCATTTACGCAGCGCCTAATTAGCTCACATGTTGAGAAACTGTAACAACAATGACAGCAAAAGCTGCCTCTCAGCGGTTCAGAGGATATAGCATGTCATCATTGTTGTTGGGTCCTATTTGTTTGTTCCGGATATCACGCACGCTTCTGACCCACTGTCGCTGCCATAGTCCAGTCTTCGTCAACTAGGCCCCGCTTCTGTTTCTTCAACCTGTTGCCATCCAGACAGGCCCCTGTCTCTCAAAACCCATTCGACCTGACAGGAAGGAGGGCATGCTGACTCAGGCCACGCGGAGATCGCGTCTGTGCGCTTCAAGGCCCACCTGGATAGAAGTGTCGGAGCAGAGAGCCAGTTGCAGTAGTACTGGTTTATGTACTGCGTTCGTTGCGATTGCGCGGCGATGACCCATGGAAAAACGAACGTATGAGGACAGCGTATCTGTTGTATTGTTCCTGCGAGCTGGCTGGTCTGCGCTCGGGTGTTTGGCTGCATCCCGTCAAATCATCGCGTTGTCTCGTCGTCTTCGGATAGCTCTAACGAAGACGCTGGTGGTAGGTGGCATCGCTATTATTTCTTCTAGCTGAGAGCGATAGAAAGCAGAGAAGGAGTCCGAAAAAAAAGAGTAGAGGGTAGTGCCAATCTGCATGAAGGCGCTCAAGACGAAAAGGACCTAGAAGTAGTGCCGTAAGCGAATTGAACAGGCAGTGGTAAATTAAGATAAAGTAGAAGCCAGATGATTTGATGTCTAAGACAGTCAACAACCAGTACACTATTTTGAGAAGCCGTGAAGGGGTAGTAGAGCGAAAAGGAACTAACAAATCGAGAACGTGTGTGTGTACGAAAATATGGAAGAGCGGGTGAAAGGAGGTCGCTGGAAGAATGTGTGAGTACAGAGGACGCTAGGAAAAGGGGTGCAGGATAACGTAGACAGAAGTTTAAAACTTCGTTGCGCTGTAACAAACAAAGGTGACTATTGGGATTGCTTCGATGGCAAGCTGGGAGCTCCCTGGGTGTCCAGGGCCCCTTTCTTCGTGCGTCTGTTCTGCTTGAAGTCTCTACTGTAGCAACAGGGACCGCAACTGACAACCGGTCGACGATGTCAAGCACTTGAGAAGAGAACAATACGACCCTTAAACGAGCTGCAGTCACCACAGCCGATAAACGAAGTGCTAACAGGGACAAACGGAGATGAGCAAGTAACGCAGAAAAGCGGCGAAGACGGCCCCAAGAACGAACAGAAGAGAAGCCTTTAAGGAAGGGCCGTTAAGGGATAGGAACGTGGCATTTAAGGCAAGGACAGCTGGAACCTAAGCAATCTTGAGGGCTAGACGCTAGCTATGACGGCTGTCATGGAAAAAGCCGAGAAGCGTTTGTAGAACAGCACACCGACAATTTTGTGTTTTCTATTTTTTGGCTTTCGCTTGAAAGATGAAAATTGGAAGAGATGCAGCCGCTGAAAACAGCGGCAGCAGCAGCAGCAGCAGCAGCAGCAGCTAGTCTTTGGATGATAAGGAAACGTCACTAGACGCCAACATACGAAAGAAGAGCGGAAAACCCTACTGGCCAGCAGCTATCCGTGAAAAATGATGCCAAAGAAAAGCAGACAACCGGTAGAAGCCATAGCAATGACAATGACATGAAAAAATATTTTAGAGCGTGATAAAAAGAAAGGCGTCGGTTGAAATCTTGCGATTCTGTATGACTCCCCGATGTTGTTTACAGTATGTTGCTGAGTGTAAGCACCCGTTATTTGATGATAATGAGATAGCAGAGCTGAGGCTGCATTCGGAAATAGGAAAAATGCTTCAGTACTGCAAAGGGGCACATGCGTATTAACGCTAGAAGAAGAATGTTGGCCGTAGAAGACTTCTCATACAAATATGGCATAAAGCAAGCCCAGCTCGCGGTTGGGTACAGTATGGGCGCCTTCCATCAAAAATTATTTCATAAACAAAATTGTACTTAGCCCAACTCCTAAAATAGCTATCCGGTCTGCATTGTCACAGACTTAGATTTTCGTGTTATAGATGCCATTATAAGAAATAATATTGTTTAAACAAATCAGTTTATCGAGAGGCTACAGCAATGACGGCGTATGGCAAATAAGAAGTGCAGCAAGGGCAGGCCAGCGTGTGTCGTCTGAAAAAAATATTAAGCAAAGTACATTTTTACAACTTCTACATGTTTGTATGAAAAGAATTGACCGTAATAGTACTTGCTTAGGCAATGGCACATGGTCTCCTCATGGTCACAGTGATCTCTATTAAATTGCTATTGATGCATTATAATCCTCACAAAAATGTTGTGTTCGTCGGGCGGTCTAATCACTTATGTAAGCCCGTGGGCAGCACTTCACCTTTAGGAAATTATTCTTTCTAGCCCCTCAAATTAGTGACTTTTTACAGAATAAGTAGTTAAGCTGTGGCCGGATGAGGAGACGGATATATCTTATGTCAGGTAAGTAAGTAATAATGCACCTGTCAATTAATGGAGATCAGCTCTAGCGTGTGTTCTTAGCTCGCAAGGGGATAAACATTGAATAGCCGCTACCGATTAGAGCTTACTCAATTTTCATTTTTATTTTCATATTATTTATTTATATATTCTTTTTTTTTTGTTTTAATAGTAGTAAGATTATATATAAAATAAAATTTAGTTTGCAGCTATACGGATAAGACCACTTGGCAGTATCAGCTTCACAAGATGCATTGGAATTACAATGTTATTATAATGCTCGTAAATACACCTTAATCGAAATATATGTACTTAAAAATCACTGGATTTAAAAAAAAAAATTTACATTTATATGCATGCCTACATAGAACTATTCTGTTTCTGTTGTTATTTCGATTATGACGCAGCGTATCACAACTTAAGCGTTTCATTAGTTTTCCGCTTGTTGTGTATGTACTAACGTAATAACATAGTAAGGCTGCGTTCCTTTAATAGAATCTACCAGAATATATAAAAAGTTGAATAATTAGCGTTGACGTAAATACGCAGATTGTTTCAGATAAAAATATAGAATAAAAATACTATTTTACGAGAGAGATCTTATACTAATCCTTTTCTATGTGAACAACGTATTCACTATTATATTTATGCGCAATAGATTTTATCCTCCGTTCAAAATCCCAAACGGTCGTAACCACCACGCAGTACCGCTGCTAAATATTCGATATATAAGAAAATATTAATATCCACCACGGGGTTTCATCTCAGGACAGCGGCAACATTGGCAGTGAATATGATGTATCCATTTAGTAAGGACAATAGCCGAAGTCCTTTAACAAATCAGGTCGGATACCTTAATTAACTGGCAGTTTTACGGCGCAGCTTTTAAGAGATTCCTTTGGCTGAGCCTAAGTCTTATTCATGCTTCACGTTCGTAGGTTCTCTTCCGACAGCCTAGGTGAATTATGGGTTTTATCAAATAGCCATCTTTGACAACTCTAGCGAGATAGGGCCAGAGGCTAGAGCGGACGCTTGTTAACAACGTTCGCGTAGCGGAGTGGACAACCAGCGGTTACCTGTGTAGGCCGCTACTATAGACGTGGCTGTGCATCGGTGCATCGCGCACATTCGTATCTGCCTATCAGAAATTTCAAGAAGAAAAGTAAGCGGGGAAATACATTTGTCCTGCGGGGCCAATTTCAGTGGCTCGAGCTATAGCTTCGACGGTTTCGGTGGCCGTGGAAAAAGCAATTGGATAACAACCGGGCGCCAACGCAGCGAAAATTATACCGCCTACACGTAGGCATATACCCGGAAGAGCAAAACGAAGCAGACACCGGACCCGGTCAGATATTCTGCAGAAGCGGTCGTTCGGCAGGAGTTGTTCGCTATGGCCCAATGGGCCACTGGATATTAACGAAACAACAAACAAATAGATGGCCTATGGCCCACAGCCATACATGGTTTATGCTGGGTACCTACATTCGGCGACGATATGGTATTTGCGCTTGCCTTTTCTCTCGATTTCTCAATCTCTTCTGAACTCTCGTGGATAGCCCCTTTTCTTGAACCAGCACAATTGTCCCCAAGGCAACCTAACGCGTCGATTGCCGTCGAGGCAACTTAACGCGCCCGACCAAGGATTTAGTTTATATGAAAGAACTTAGCTTCGTTTGTTTTGCGAGTCTCCTGTGTAAATAACGCATCTTCTGCTATTCTGCCGGGCTACATAGCAGATCTCTCTAAAACTAGCTGCCTGGCAACTGTCACAGCATGCTATAACTGTCACAGAGCGGTATTTTTCTAGCAGTAAAAAGTTTATATCTTCTACATATTTTGCCATACACCATTCGATACGGAATTAACAATTCAATGTATTTAGACTAATCTAAACATGTACCGAAACAGCATTGCTAGAGTCATTTCATCCTGTCAAGGACAGCATCACTGCAGGACATTGGTGTTTGTCGGAAACGGATCGTGCTCAGTCTGAGCGGCCAGGAACGATGTATATGGATCGATGATATATTAGACTCAATAGCTAGTTCGTATTGTTTTGCGGGAACCTAGTAAGGCATAAAGTCTCTAAGGGACTATCTAGCCGCGAAAATACCGCAATGATATTTTACGCGTACTATAAAATAAAGAAAATGATGGGTTACATGACCTAGTGTTAGCTATTTGGCGAGCGGAGTGTAGCGGTATTTGTAACGCACTTACATCCATCCATATAGACCTCCAATAAAACCCTTAATTTCAATGGCCTGCATGTCGCCGATATCTCTCGCTGTATAATGAATACCGTAATAAATGAGGCGGAATATAGATAATATATACCTATAGTGTTGTACTGAGGGATACATCAAATTATTAGGTAACAGTGAAATAGATCTATACAAAATTCACCGTATATAATTAATTCTATACACAACAAAGGCATTCATTTATCTAGTACCCTATACATTTCAGAGACTTCTATCCGTGCATGTATGCAACAAATATGCGTTTGTACTCCTCTCTAATCGTAGCAACTGTCACCAGTTATTAGGTTCTGGGCCTGCCGATACGAAACCTAATACGGTCGTTGCTAACTTACTTAGTACACATCGCAT
Organism: Varroa jacobsoni; assembly: GCF_002532875.2. Lineage (NCBI taxonomy): Eukaryota > Metazoa > Arthropoda > Arachnida > Mesostigmata > Varroidae > Varroa > Varroa jacobsoni. The sequence goes on along the minus strand of NW_019213172.1, from coordinate 141,052 downwards.
ATGGTGTGTTCGTGATATCAGATATGTAGGGACGCACAACATCAACATTAAATCCGTAGGCTATATTGCATATATATTCAGGGCGTTTTATTCCTAGGACGAGCCTAATCCGCAAAGCTTCTTCTCAACCTTGCCCCTCCTATCAATCTATAATGTAATACGCTACGCGGGTAGCAACAGGCCTTGTCCTTCGGAAATGGTGCTGGAACCTGCTACATCGAACGAGGATCAACATGACCCTAATACGGAATGGTCCGCTTACTGCATGAAAAGCTAGTAAGAAGGTCCTTTTCGGTATAAATCGATAAAAAGGCGTTGGCCTTGGATCTGTGCTGAGATTGCGGAGCGCCCGCTCTTCTTTGAACCAGACCTAGCCAAATAAGCCAGGCAACCTTACTAGGTCCTGCGAGCTTCACAGACGGCAGCACGCATTAGACGTGCCGCTACCAAAACAACATGTCTATTGAATTATATTTGAGAAATTAATAACTGGCATTACGGTGCGGGATTGGAGCGTTTCTAACGTACATATACAAAACTATTGCTTTAGCAAATGGGCTGGTGGATGTGCTTAGGAATATTACCCACTGTTTAGGCCACATTTTGTCTTCAAGCGTATAAAAATATTAAATGTGTATCATAGGCCTGGCAGCACAATATATAGCAGCAAAAACGAAACTTTTCTAGCTTTTAATTATGATCCTTGAGCTTAGACACATAGAAATGCCATATTAGAGAACTGCTGGCAATGTTACAGCAAACGACCTGTTTGCTTACTAGCTTTTTGTGCCGTTTCGAAATTCAGATTCAGTAAAAGTAAATTGGTCAGTTGTGTCGACACTCGATTTTTGGAAGATAGTAAATACCATGAACGTCTGTTAAGCGAGGCTATAGTTATCAGTCTAAGCTTTGATACCTTTTTTTAAAAAATTGAGTATGTCCGATAACCGGACACAGTTAAGTACTTGGCATTTATACTGGACGGCTTGTACAATTTGGAGAATAGTGATTTGCATTAAACGGCGCTTAGTATTTGAAAAACGTTGAGCGAAGTATCACCTAGCATCATATCGAATCTAGCTGAAGTTGTTTCAATTTTGGTGATGAGCCTTCTATCTTAATATTCATCTGAGCGGATGCTGAATTGTAATTTGTGTTATAATGGCTATACGTATCCACAGGAGAAAAGGAAATACTTTCTGATTGTTTTTTTGTAAGCTTGAAATAATTGTATAAATTAACTCCCTTTTAGCTCTTTGTTAGTATCATATTAAAAAAGTTTTACGTTTTTCACCGAAGGCTGCGACTCCTCAGAGCCTGTAAGACTTTTGGCGACTCTCTACAATCTTCTGTCCAGATACGGATTTATGTCTCGTTTCGTTGGCTTGTTTAGGTCGTTGAATAAGAAACATTCGATTTACCCTTAGTGATTTGACATATACACCCTAAAAACAATTGTGCGCCTGCGAATACAGCCATATTCAGTTGCCTCAAACACTTCGTTTTTAACATCTATTCGGCTTTCGGGTTTAATATAATCTTTTATAGAGACCAACCAATCTGCAGTTGATCGACAAAACTGTTAACCAATACTTCCTAAAGTTTTTTTTCTCAAGGCTCGTTGCACTCAGCCATTTTTGATCTTAGTATCGGTACTAAGCTCTGTCTATCTCTTACTTGTATTCACCCTCTCTGTTTCCTCTTTTAGCTCTTACAAGACTTCTGACACAAAAGCTATGGAAATTTATCGACTTGGTGCCTTTTTTTTGTCCTTTACGCTTGGCACCTTTCTGTCATCCTGTACAATGTACTCACAGAGCGCTATTCATGCCTGCATATACGCCAGCGCCAAAGCTTTGGTCTTCTTGCCGCGTGAGAACACTGGGCGAACAGAAAGGACCGCTACTTTTTCAACTCTTTTTCCCTTTTGCCTTTCTGCCTTCTGTGCAGAGGCTATCGCCCAGGTCTTCTACCATCGGCCTGATTATCCTCCTGCAAAATGTGCTTTTAAGTGCTTCGCTAACCAGCTGCCGCGACTGTAGCAACTGCAGAACTGTTGGTTGTCGCTTGGCCAGCATGCAGCACTCATTCCAATACAAACCACCGCGGATCGGGATGTGGGTGTTATCTCTAATGGAATACCTCCCCGGTTCAACCTCCGCTGCCCTATTTTCTCGCTTCAGCCCACGCCACTAGCTGCCGGACTGCCAAACCCTCTAATGATAATGTTCGCAAATATAGCAGCACTCCATAAGAGTTCCACGACGCGATGGGATCTCCTCACGATTTTCGTACATACCTAATCATGTATGTATGCACACACAGATGGAGGAGACAGGACAAGCAACGAACGTGGCTGAAGATGATAGACGGTCAATAATAAAGCTCTTAAAATGTACGTACATAGCGGCGCCTGGAGCCCGCGACTGTGTAGTAAAGTGTTTCAGGCCATATAGGGCGTGTTGGCTCGTATTCCAACGCGTTCGTTATATTCCCGTGTTACTCTATAATGGAGGGAGATAGCAATTAGTTTGTTGCCGGAAGAAAAGTTCGAACATTGAATGTCGCGAAGAGCAGTACGACATCGTTCAAAAATTGGGTTCTTGACCAGCATATATTCAAATAGTTGTAATGAAAGTACCAGTCGCACAACACCTACATACAGGATGTGTGTATACTACAAGAGCTATGCTAGATACCAATAAAAGGCTATTACCGATATTAATCAGCTCTTAATGCGACGCTTGTGTTGTTAACATCAACTAGAATACTAGCAGCAAGCAGACAGATAGGCAAACAAACGGTATTGTAGAAGAATAGCGCCCGCTCTCCCTACCGTTCATATTTTTGGGTAGAAATTTCACACAGACGGAATGAGGCAGCCCCAAGCCAGCTGAACACGGTTCGCACTAGACGGTACGCGTGTATTCTATAATGTGGTGAAGTGTATGCATACAAAGTATGCAAAGTGCGTACGCAAACTGCAGAGAAGATGAACACCGCCTGACGGCATCATCTCTGCTGGTCCTGCTGGTTGTTGAAGATAAGAACATAGGCGACAGGCACAAGAGATCGACAGGAAAACAGGACAGCGTCCTGAGGGTCCTGAGCCCCACTCCAATATCAGAAACGAGGCCATGCAACACAACTGACAGCTTTGCTACATCCCGGCCTTTGCTGCTGCTTGGCGTTTGACAACTACGTGGAGGAGGATGAGAACCCACGAGGGAAAAAGCTAGTCTGGAAGCCAAATATTATGTACGTAGAGAGAAGAGAATGAAAAACGGGTAGAGGAGTATGAGGTAAGAGAGGTTGGGTGCTTACACTGATGAGGTCATTTAGAGGTCCCTGCGTATCTTGTGAAGGTCGATGATCTCCTCCGCGAGAACGCGATTACGGAGTAGCAATAGCGGGGTGTGAGTGCCTATGTTGCCTTATGTAATGTTGTGATGATAACTCGGAAACAAAAAAAGCCACGTGAAGCACATAAGGGAGTAGCCAATTCAAAAAAACTGCGACCCATATACCTCCAAAAACAAATCACCCTAGCGATAATTTGAATGCAGCATTTTATTGCTATTGGCAACGACACGATGTACGGGTAGAAGCGGCGAAATCTCGCGTACGCTTTAAAGAACAGTCCGTAGACCTGAACGAAGATAACTCTGCTGGGTGTAGAGTGTCGAGCGTTAACAACCATTAGGTCCGTCCACGCTCTCAGGGAATGATTGTATGTTTGACATATGAACTCGCATCGTGCATCTTGAATTCGTGTTGACATTGGCACATGTCTGGATAGTATGTTCTTCCCTTTTCTTTACCTTTTGAAGCGCCATTGATGGTACTGCTACATAGGACTCTCCGCGGCTCCAGAACGGCTCCCCTTTAGCTTAGCCAGTTCTTCTTTGTATGTGGTAGGTAACTCTCTCTTAATTGTTAACAGGTATGATCTACGACAATAAAGCGGTTCTCATGACGCAAAAGAAGACTGACTAAAAGAAAAGATGTACGAACGACCTATCTGCATAGGTGGTGCATTTTACGAACGAACTCTAGTTTATGAATTTTAAGCATAGCTACCGCATTGTTGCGTACATATCTAGCAAGGAATGGCTTTTCGTTCATTGATTCTCCGCTGAATGGCCGTAAGAAAACGTTTGAAGCAGAAAACTGCGCGGTTTCGTAGGACCGCTGCGTAGGATCATTCCCATAGCGCTATTTCATTGTTACTAATTTAATATCATTAGGTGAAGTAATTATGAAAGAATGGTTTGTGTTATTGCTTTGTTGTAAAAGCTGACGTTTGGCCAAACGGGGCGTTCTCGCTCAAAAGCATTGTTAAGAGGTTAAGTGTAATGGTCGACTCTTGCCTTTTGTTAGTAAAAAAGCTCTTTCGCTAGGAAGCATCCAGCTTATTTTTGTTATATTGACGGACACAAGAGAAATAGCTTATAATTGTTAATTTCTATCATGCAGAAGTCATAATAAATGTACCAATAAGGGTCGTATAACGATATGTGATTTAGAAAAAGCTGTCCAACATTCAGATCCTTTTACAATTGACCGACCACGCTATAATTATTTAGTTACGTTAGTATGAGTATCTTTCTTTTCCCTATGAAAAATTACTGCCAGTTGGGTGGTTCGTATTACAACAAACTTATTAAGGACAATTCTGATGTCAGCGATAATTATTCGTGGACTTGGCCTATATCTTCAATTATTGGCATCGCGATGATCTCACCCCTATTTTAGTTACTGTCTTCTATCAGCTATTTCACTACTAGAATAAAAATTATTGTTGTTCTTACAGTTAGTATTATATTCTTTGGAACCCGATCAATATCGCAAGAAAGGTTGTGACAACACGGTGACGTTTTGCCTCTGTGCGGCTCAGACCTTCATAGAAAACTCTCACGACCTCGCTGCGGCGTAATAGTTCTCTATGAAGACCTTTGGCCATACATACACGTAGCTAAATACTATATACGGACCCTAAACGAGTTAAGAAATATCGATTGTAGAAACCTTCACAATTGCATTAGAAACACTAGCGGCGGCAGCACCGGTAACAATAATACTAATAATAATAGTTGTGGCTAAACCTAACCGCAGATGCTGCCCCAGATGGAACAACTAAAAAATATATTATTCCTTTATAACTGTGCCGTTTCCACATCGTTTTCTGACAATACGACAAATATTGATAGATACCGGATATTATTGACACATCATCCACGTCATCATCTATCCAGAAGAAACGAGCCGCATTTCTATTCGAATGTCGTCTGTTGGTCGTTCATCGGATGCTTCGTTTCGTTTCACTCGTTCATATAAAAGATGCCATACAGAGATAGCGTGGAGCGTACGTCATGGCGTCATCGTTTACACTCACCCACCCCGGCGGCGCGCGAATCGTTGACAGTATGAAATCGCGTCAAATTCGCGCTGGCCCGCACATAACAAAGTGAACAAGCTCATGCAGCGACCATAAGGACACAAAACCTCACTGTTCGTTATCATAGGCAAGTCCCAGGCTCAGATATCCTCTCACATCCTCGAATATGAGCATTCCATCGGTGGTGCTGCTACTGCATCTGTGGCTGTTTCTGCAGAAATGACGTTGCTTTCGTCGCAGCTACGGTTTAATATCAGTATAGCTCCGTCCTTCCGCATCGCATGACTTTCCAAGACTCTCTTTCTGTTCCCCGCGGAGAAAGTCAACTCTCTATCATTCCTCCTCGATCTGCGTCTCCCTGCTGAACCTTGCAGAACATCACCAAACGTGTCAGCCACGCTGAGGTTCGACCAGACCGCAGTCATGCCGATGTTACTACAAGAACTGTAGGAAGGAGGAAGGCTATAGAAAGAGGGCGGTAGAGCGTCATCTCTAGACGTCACTTAACCCGAGATCAGTTGCAGCACTGAGAATCGAAATCCATCAGCGGATTGGCAATAGACGGCTTCCCACAACCGGAAAAGGGAGCCGGTCGTATCACGTGGTAGTGTCGTTTGAGCAAACGGTGTTTTTTGGCAGGCAAGAAAAGATCAGATATTTACACCGTTGACGTAGCACCCGTAGAAGAACGACGATTTCCACTTGAACTTTCTTTCTGTAGTTTTTTTGGCCTTTGCGCAACTAGATACCACTAGTCGTGCCCTGTATCCGCATGTCTGTAGTTGTGCATATGTAAGTTAGAATTTCAAATGTTGCGCTTTGAAGATTTGATCTTCGGCATAAGTGTGAAACGAGATTGATGTGTTCAAATGAAACCGAAATCCAGTTGTGGGTTGGGTGTGGTCCCATAGCTGGGCTTCACCTTTTTCGAAGCAGCCGCTGAGATGCCTAGCCAGTCATTAATAATAGATAACAATAGTGTATCCTAACGTATCATTTACGTAAGTGTGTTGTTTGTGAACTACAAAGGAAAAATTTGCTCTTTCTAAAAACCTCTGAAGTGACTATGTGACGATAAACGACGCTTCAGATATTACCCCCCCCCCCCCCCGTCCTTCTATGAATCAATCTATTGCCTTAAGGAGTGTTTAAATAACATGCTTAAATTATATTGACTTTGAAACCCTCGATACGCGTCTTTATCACCAGTTGATTTTTTATAAACTGTCTGGTCATTAATGCCTACCTACCTACCTATGAAAAGAGGAGTCCATATATTGATTGCGTATTGCAATGTTGTAAAAAAATGTCCACCGCTGAGCTCGTTCTGCTTTGGCCAAATACTTGCCAAATACAGCAATACACAAGCTGATAGCGAGCAATATCTTTCCTATCGTGATTTTTTAACCGCTCTGCCAATGATATGGACGGCGCTGTCAAACGGACTAGAATGTCCCGTTTTTCTGTTAACGAAAACGCATCGTTCGATGCATCTTCGTTACTAGGACAAGCGCAGCTTCTATAAGGTTTCACCACATGTCTCACCTTGAGGCGAAAAGGCTGGCAGCACTGGAGCAAGCAAAAGGATCCAGCAGAGGCAGAGAAATACGGCGACATCCTGAAGTAGATTTAGTCCAAAAGATGTAGTGCTGAGTAGTGCAAACGAGGCGAACGAGCTAGATCAGGCAGGATGAACTCTGCTCTTGTATCCTGTCTTGTGTCTACTAAACCCTAAGGTCGTCTAGGTCCTGTAGGGTCACGCAGAAAGGCAAGAGAGAGAAAGGAGCCTGGGACTGAGAATCAAAAGCCTAAAATAGGTATCGAAGAAATGATTGCAAATAAAACTGATAGCGTAACGTAGCACGGGGCGGACGCGCTGTGTTACGCTATTGATTGAGAAGAAGGTATCGATAAAGATAAGACGAAACAAGACGGTGAACGAGAGAAGAAACAGAGCTACAAGCAATTTTTGATATGTATACCGACAGGTTTGAGTAACGAATTTATAGTAATAACAGCTGTAATACCAACTAGTAATAACAAATGCTTCTGCAGTACATAAGCAGAAGGTACGTGTCTATATCGTTGACTTCCTAGCTGTCCAGCGTGTTTGTTAATAACTGTAGAATATCAATGGATAGCAAACCATCTTTGCCCAAGTGCGATGGGTTGAGATGTCTACTATCATCAGGCAAAGCGACATTATTTTTTAAAATTCACTTCGACTAACGACGCATATGATTCGAATTTATAGAAAAAAAAATTATTGCCATGATTGTGTTTGTTGCAAATTTTATAATTTTGCATTTGTCAAGATGTATTCTCACACGCTACCTCGAAATTATTCAGACTGCGCCATATAAAGCCCGATCTACCGATTATTGTACAATTAGACGAAGCGTCTATATGATAATATCTATAATCTTGGGAAAAACACTTACATGTTTGTCATGGGTAAAAACGTTCGTTGAAAACAAGGTGGTATCGATTTACAATGTATTTAGCATGAAAATTTTAGCAGATCTTACTTTGGCATTTTTATTTGAAAACCAATATCCTAAAGGTTAGCATCAGTAACATAGTCCACATTGAGTCTACAGACAATCGGACGCAACGTTCAGCCACGCATCATATCAAAGCGCCCGATGCTTTGCTATCAATGTTTCTCTTCCTGAAGACTGTCCGCTCCACCGTGTGCTCCTTCTTTCTTCTCAACTCGACGCTGAGTGTTCGATCGTTCATGTAATGAATGCGCATAGATAAAGGCTAAAGAGAATGTTTGAAGACAGGCTAGTGGCTCGCAACTGATATCAACGATCGGGGCAGTCTGATGGGTAACAAACAAAAAGGTATGTCACTAAGCGGTTCCTAGTCACGGGTAAAAATTTAATTAATAGAAACAGAAAAAATTAATAGATGAGTATCTATAGCACCGCACGCGATTTACTGCGGATCTAGATTACTGCTTGTCTGTAGACTCTGCGTATCAATCGTATTCTCGTTTAGTTATTATTCATTTATCGTTGCGATGGTAATACGCCACCGTAGACACCGACGAAGGGCGACGCCTCTGGGGGCAAAAAGGAAACATGAAAAATGAAGCATGTCAAGCGAAGAACACATCTTGTACTGTCTACTATGATAAAGCGGGTAGTCGTAACATGTTAACAGAACAAAAGGCATGAAGGGATGATTATATTGGACGTGGTACGTTTATTGCAAGTTTGAGCTCTCCAAAATATTTGGACCCACTGAAGTTGGCAGCAGACGCTTCGCTGACCTTTGTCGAATTAACTAAATCAATAGATCATGGAGGTTCTGCCAGCTTTGACGAGAACGTCCCACATCAGAAACAAAACATCCCGTGTCTCTTTTGGGACATCTATTAATTTCTATGAATGTGATATCGTTTTTAAAAAAAACATTTACAGCGTTACGCACAAAACATACGGTTCAACGCAAACAAGAAACCACTTTCGTTTTCAGTTTGATTGCTCCTCATGCTGTAATGCAGGTTTACGTGCCCTATCGATCTCTCTTGCTCATATTAAAAGAATATATTGTCAAACGTTGGCTGACGGCGGTGACGTTCGATTTCGTGTCGGCCAAAATAGTAGTAGATATCGGACATGGATATTGATCAGAAATTAAACATTGGCGGGAAAAAAAGACACGGACCAACCGATGGGCAGAAAAGGGGCCTAGAAGTTAAATGTCATTATGTGTATCATCACGGCCTTCATCGTCAGCAGCAGCGTCAGCTAGGATAAATTATAAAGAAACAGAAAACGGTGTATCGTCGTCGTTACCATTGATTGTAACATTGGTCGGTTAGAGAGTGACAGAAGCAAATGGGAGCCTGCAACAACGAGGGGCTTTTATCCGCGTTAAGGGTTAGATAAAAAGAATGCTACTGATATGTCGTACATCGCAGTGCACGCTAAATCTTGGTTATACCAGTGTGGGCTCCCTCCGCCGCTTTTGAGTGTTGTTTTTGTTTGGAAGTAAAGTATTTCCCCAGGCGGAAGAGGCATCAAGATGGCGGACACTGCTCGAGTGGTTTCGTTACCAAGGCATATCGGCTGTAGCTGTCGCAGTTGTGATAATAGTAATATCAGAAAAAGATATAATTAAACGATGGCGACGACGTGGCCGTTTATCGTTTTGTAAAGCGTAACGGAAAAAAGAAAAGCCCGCAAGCCTTCCAAACAATCCACTAATGGGTCAGGATTGTTCCGTCAAACGATCAAAGGGGCTATAAACTCGAGGCTACGGATCGGATGTGTGTCAAATCGATACGAGTGCAGAGAATGTGCTGAAGGGTACAAGTCGTTCAGGGCGGTACTGTGGAACTAGGCGTAGCCTGCAAGTAAAAAGCGAATTTAGCAAATTCTCAATTACGATCAACACTTTTCAAGACCACCTTTACAGCTAGCAGAAAGATTTCAGCCGGAAAAGACGGTCTGAGAGGCGAGCGATATATGCTTATTCGCTAAAACCATATGAATGAGATCGTCAACAAACACGCGAGATCATTTCTATTGAAGTTATCATTCGAAAATTTGAGTTTTGTTTGCATATAGCATTATACGTACATTCAAGAGTAGGATAAAGGACCGAGACAGAAATAATAGAGTCAGCAGAATGGCGAAAAACTGAGACCTGACAAAGCTCATCTGTAAAATCGTACGAGGGCAATGCAAATTTGTATTGCCTAACCGTACTTGCAAAAAGCAGCAAAAATCGAATAACTACTACTGGTATGGTTTTCCATTCGTACATTACCCTAAACGATTTCGAAATTAAAATCAATTTCGAGATTCTCCCGTCATTTCCTGTTTACCACTTGGCCTTACATGGCTTATAGGATTTCATTGAAAACAACATTCAACAATTAGGTACATACGGCTGTGTTACTTCACGCGTTGAATCTAAGCATGCGTCTACTAGACGCATAGGGAACGTACAGTTAATCTACCGTTTTACATTTATTAGTACCTAATTTCAAAAGAATCGTTACGAGATCGTCATCAACGTCATTGTATATTGGTTTCTGAACGCTGCCTCATCATCGATTGTTCCGCTGGTCGCCATCTACATTACCTGAAGATGGAAAATACACATTAGCATTCCGTAGTTATCTAGCTCCGAGAATGCTTTATAATCCGTCCGCTTCAATTATCGCTACCGTCGCATCAAACCTTACTGCTGTAAATTTCCTTCAAGTAAGTCACTCCCAACCTTTTCTTTTCGAGCGCGGAAATGATAGTTTAGTGAGGGACAAGGGGGGAGGAGAGGGTGGCAAGACATAGGCGTGTTTGCTGTAGAGGCAGGCCGCGTTCGAAGGCACGGCTGGTCTCGTTCGTCGCTCAGCCAAAGGCGGTTCTGCAAGGGCTGATGCATGATATTATATATCTTCATTTGATTAAATTCAAACATTGAGAGCCACCGCGAGTCAGCTAGGTTAGGCACGCGTCGTTTGCGTCGCGATGGCCTTCGGGATCTCCACCGCTTTCTGCCCTGCGTTGTCTTTGCGCTCACACCTTCTCGACAGTCGAGTGACGCACACACACGTACGAGAAAAATCCGGTGTGTATATATATATATATATATATACATATTGTCACAGTGAAGCCCAATACGTCGTTCAGAAGAATTGTGAATTCAGGAATTTTAATTAAAATTCAAGGTTTTGTTTGCTTAACGGATTTAGCAGCCCCCTGTAGCGAAGCTATTAAGTGGTATGATGCTAAGGTAAAAACTTTCTTTATTCATACAGGTTGTGGTGTATAGGTAGTGCTTGTACAGGTAGACAAGTGGTAGCCATACTTGTTATGGCTGACTGCTTGCCTTCGCCGTAACAGTAACAGTCTTTTTGTATCAATGAGGTGGCATTAGCACGAGAGACCTTTAGGATGTTAAAGAAATAAAAGAGGCAATACAATATTGTTTATGTACACTGCGAAGGTAGTCAACGGTATCTTCGGTTCCGTCTTTTTCCGTATAGAATAGATTTCCAGCGATCGCCCAATGAAGTTGCAAGGATAGCTATATTACCTATAGTTGATATATATGTACACATTAACGCATACAGGAACAAATCTACAAGCGGTAAGAGGCGTCGTAGAAACTTATCAACATTGCCTCTAACAATACATAGAAAGGGATTTTCCATGATGATACCCTTTCGCTCCTCCGACCCTGGCCACGTAACGAGAATACGTAATTAACGGACATGGCAACGCGCGGACCCAATTTCTGATGGTTGTTATCGAAGATAGACTTGCTCGTATACGTAGATGTCGCTGTGAATGGCTTAAAGGGAAGCGTTTTTAGTTCGATATGAGCGCATTATTCGATCTAGCAAAGTTAACTGCACGAAACGTAAATGTCAACTACTTTTTTTTTTTATTAATTATAGTCCAGTATTACTATTTAGTAATCTTTTTTTTTTTTTAGTATTTAGTTAGTTCGTTTCATTATTGGAGAAGCCCAATGACTGTTCGGGAAAAATTCGGGTTAATGTAAAGTGTACAGTAGATGAATCTATGACGAGCAAACGCGTTAGTAGATACTAATTGATGATCACGGGGGCTGGGGTTATTCTGAATTACTAGCGGAATCTTGCCGTAAAGCCTTATTATTAAGTCATACGAATAATAATAATTACTACTATACTGTCAAGCAGAAGTTTTTACGCTCATTACTAAAAAGAAGCTTCATGATTTACGCTTTGTTGCAAATCATATCATTTTAGGTCTTAGCTACCAATCTTATCTTATAGTGAATGAGTAAGCATCAGTATGTCTGAGCTAGCGATGGAAAGACCGTTCCGAACATATAATTGTTCTTGGATCCTTTTCGATACAACAAGGAAATATCGTAACTTCACTGGTTACAGGGGTCCTCTACTAACGAGATCATATAGTTAATCCCTCTGTTTTTCTCTTGAACAGGGTCCACAGTTCCCGTTTGACGTTCTCTCGAGAACAAGTCAGGTACACCGAGCGCTACAACTAAACATACATAAGGCTCGAATACGCTGACTGGAATGGATTCAGGAGCCTGTGAATTGTCGTTTCAAAAGATGAGCATCTCCTATTTAGATTTCCTATTCGTGGCAATTCAATGACTTCACATTTGCCTACTCCAGTACACTCACTTACTTCGTTTAGTTGGATTATTCACTCGTAATTACTTCATTAAACCGAGCTCCATTTTACTATATGCCACTTACTAGCAACCGCACGTGTGAGGCACAGCCAGTTTCCTCTGGAGTTTCACTCACTCTCTCCACATTTATCTGCCCCCCCCCCTTTCTCTCTCTCTCTCTCTCTCTCTCACTATCCATTTTCGCTATCTATCCGTTCTATGCCTCTAACCCGACGCTTGTATTACATTAACTAATTATCTAAGAAGACTTAAACTTTGAAATAGTGAACAGTACCGGCAAGTTTAGAGGCAGCATCCTCCGAAATAGCAGCAGCCGCCTAGTCGCCTGAACACTTTTCCTCCTAAGAGTCTAAGTCTTACGTTACCCTCGATTCTTCTGAATAAGTGTAGCTGAATAAACATTAGTTCTTTATGTGACTGTGAGGAAAAACATTTGGCTTAGAAAGTTTCTAGCAAGGGAGTTCTTTAAAACTGCAATAGACCGAAGGGAAAAGTGTGGGCGGACGGTCGTGAGGGGTGGTGGTCTTACCATGTTCTCCGAGCTGTTAAAATCTAACTCAGCTACGTCTTGTGGCACTGCAAGAAAAACAATTCTCTATTTTCCATTTTGAAAAATGGACTCAATGCGCCGTATTTCTAGTAGACGCGTTCAAATAGCCTGGTCCGTTGTTAGCGACTTTTTCCAACATATCTATCATATAAATATCAAGTTTATCCGCTGGCTGGCTCTTCATCAAACGGCAGCTGTAGGAATCATTGGTCCGAAACATGAAATTGCTTTACCGTAGACGAAAGCCCTCTAACAGGGAAATGCAAAAAAGCTTCAATGGGATATTACAAAGTTGTCTATATACCGATTATTATTATGCTGTTATCAATAGATAATGATGTTCGTTATCATCACCCACGTGTGTGATAAAAACATGAAAATAAACTTACTGGGTAGCAAGGGCATCAGTGTAAAAATATATGTCCTCATAGCGATCTTTTAATAGTAAAAATGTGTCTATGGCAGTTTGGACGCGGTCGAATTGTGCATATTTGTATACTCTTTACCTGTCGGTGAACCAGCGTCTTGAGGGGTTCTTCAACGGGGTCGTAACATAAGTTTCATACCGCGACATTAAGCAATCCGATATTGTCGCCTTGTTGCAACAACTGTAAACTTCTCCACAACACAGACTTATTTATCTGCGTCTATTCGTGGAATTACGAAAGAAGAATTCAGAAGAATAGACAGGATTCTAGTAAAGTCCCGAATCAGCGGCAATTTACAGATTGTAACCACATGATATATCAGATATACAAAAAGATTTAGTTAAACCCAGGATCACGTAAGTTCTTCTTCGATTTAAGCAGGCGTGGAAAATAATTGGCAAGTTGGATCATCACAGTCAATAATAGGTAGTGCAGGCAATAAAAGGATCGACCAAATAAACACTTCTCAATGTTGTATTGTTCAAACATTTGCACAAATCGTAATTCTTTTAATCCAGCCGATACCATCACTAAACACTACCACAGCCTTGCTTACTGCTAGAATACGATAATGTTCTGTAGCGTCATGTTAACGCCACGTACTAATTGCGACCCCATAACGACATCGTAAAAATTAACCATCTACTAATCTGTGTGCTATCGGTCGGTTCATATTGCCTTACAGTCAGACGGCTGGCTCCGAAAGGCGATCCCGCCCTAAGGTTTTCACAAAGGTTACCACGTGTCTCCGAAACGGCCAATGCTTCTCTCGCGCTTTTCTCTGAGCTCCAATATGCTGTTTACCGACCCGTGTCGTCCGGAGCTCTTCACAGCGTAGGACGCTTCTCGTTTGCATACTGTTCCGTATTATCCGTGTGCCGCGACCCGAATTCCGCAATCGCGATCTTTCCAATTGTAACACACAAATGAAAAGCACAAAACGAGGTGGGCTCCAGCAGCCCGCACCCCAATTGGGCTCCGCGGCAGGTACAAAACGTCAAAGATGTGCCAACAGCATTCACCGTGCTAAGCGATGTGTCAGTTCTGACTCTTATCCGGTCGACCCTTTCTAGTGCCTTTCCTCCTTCCCGTTCGTAAGTCAACCTGAATAAATCACGTATCGACAACCCCTTGCCAGCCAAAACCTTTCGTTAGTAGACAGTAGTCTATCGGTCTTGTGCTGCACTCGGAGAGGGCGTGGTCGAGTCGGAAGTACTTCTAAAGCCTCTCTCTGAACGATAACGAAGCGTCGAATGATGCGAAAAGATGAATGTTCTAATCCTATAGTACCTACCCTTGATTCATTGACCAGATGCTCCGCCGGTCGATTCTGGTGAAAGAAATTGCGAAATCTGTGCAATTGTCAGAGGTATAATACTGTAGTGCAAAGTTCGACGACAACGAACTTGCAGTTACTATTCTGTTTAGGCCAAGCGCTTTCGCTTACGACAGCCAGACGTGGTAAGGCAGTAGGTACAGGTAAGCGTAGATAAGAGCAGTCGCGTGTCCGATTCCACACAAGACCACGTTGCTATATTGATATTGTTAGACACCGTTAAACTTACCTTCCACAACCTCATGTTGGTCCAGGCAGAAATTGTATAATGCATAGAACTAACTAACAATGACTATTTGCGAGCATTTATGCAATGGCTTATTTACGGGTCAATTATTTAACAGCCATTAGGTCTATGGTTTCTCGTGAGATTTCACCATAAGAACCAACTTCCCTTCGAGCTTCTCGTTGATATGTGCTATAAATATTCTTCGTCTTGGGCTGTTCTGAAAGCGCTCGACCACTATCCTTTGAAGCTCCTTGATAATTTTAGCCATTGTGATTTCTTTTAGGATGTGTTAACCTCATAAAAGCTCTGTTAACTGGAAATCTAATGAAAGAAAATGAATATAATCAGACACATTTGAAGATAAATATGCGTCGTAATCGTTACTTCGAAAATCAACATGGATGTTTTGTTCGGATTTGATTATAACAGAAAGTTTTATTCTCTTACTCGTTGACTATTTTTTTTTCAAACAGAATTTATTAATAGACGATTATTATTTTTTAACAACGTCTAGATAAAAAATAAGATGCCAATTGTAAGTTATTTAGTTTTCCATGGGTTTTTCGTGTACATTTATGTATTGATGCTTTACAATGCACTTAGCGTAGTGGTCTGCCTCTTTTAGAAACAGAGAAACGCTTTACGCTTTCAGCAAGCCACGCTTCGTGATTAAGATTAGGTACGTTTTACAGAGACAAAGGTATGGTGAATTATCACGCACACGTCTTGGGGTATCTTCAAGCATCACAGACTGCATTAATTTTTACTCTTTTTTTTTTTTTTTTTTTTTTCGTTAATTTCAAACGTTTGTTTAAATAACAAACTGTCTAAATGAAATATCTGTTTGTTTTAAACATAGGCTCTATTTACAATAACATACACAGACACGTAAGAGTCTTTCGTGTACTAATTAAAACTAGAGCTTCTTCTTGGCCTTAGCTTAAAATCCAGTGAAATCGTTTAAATCTCTGGTGGGGTGAATGGTTGAGAAAATGGAGAGTGGAGGGTTATTCTACGCTGCCCAGTTTTCTGTTTTGAGTTGATACAAATGCTGGATACGCATGTGATTTGGAAAGGTCGGTTTTTTCGGATGAGGCTGGTTACTGCACGCAACTAGAATGATCTGTTAAAAGTGCATCTTTGCACAAAATCGGACCTTTCTTCTATTTTTTTTTTTTCTTTGGCTGAATGGGAGTTATTTGGCTAGGGGAAACCGTGTCGTCTCTACCGATTGATCGCTCACTGATATACGTCGACATAGCAAAACAATATTAAGAAAGATTTCTTCAGTGACCGAGAGCAGTTCGTAGCTGTTTGGCACATTTTCACCAAATTATACTTTCTATACCATTAGCCATTGTCACTGTTATTTAATGGCTACTGTTCCTTTTAATTTTTAACAACTAGAACGTTCGACGTATTCCTTATTTTACTAAGTAAGAAACCCTATCGCAGAATTCTGTAGTCGAGGGTCCACTCGATTCAAAGCACCTTCCGCTTTTGCTCTAACGGATATACACCTATAATGCAGGAATACATGTAGAGGGTTGTTGGTTATGCTGTTGGGTTACTAGTGGACCTCATTGAGGAATGTTTGCAAGCACGATTTAGGATATTTCTCACATACATCTATATGCTACGCCGATAGAACCTAATAGAACTAATGCAGCTTCTGAATGAAAGAAGCCGTTCGTAATCAAGTAAAATACCTTCTGTCAGCGTAACAACGAGCCCGCGCGCGCGCGCCCCCTCAACCTTGTGAAGACGTGAAGCTCGATGTGCACGAACACCTACGCTACTTGCAACGCTGATCGTCAATAACAAATTGTGATTTACATGTTTCAACCTGCGCTTATATGTATGCTCTACGGCCCGTACCAATAATCCTACGCTCTTCCATCTTTACTGCTATTTAAAACGAGCTATTACTAGAATCAGTAGCATTTTGTACCAGCAGTCATGCGTCCTTACCATGCGGCCATATAACTTCAATAGTGACAGGTGCATATTTTTTAAATCCTAAAGCGCGGGCTTTTTCTCAAGATATAAACATGCCAGAAAAGGGACCGTGAATGAATGAATGTGCGTTATGCTTTTAAAAGATGATCTTACATAAATATATAACAACAATAGTTTTTTTTAGATGTCTCTGTTCCCCCTTTAATTTAGGAAGCATACTAGACTAGTTAATACATAATTTACTTAGTAGGTGATAGTTATATTACACAGGCAGTGACATGTGAAAGCTATCCGAATAATTTGCTTTCGCAAAAAAATACGCTCACATACGATTTACTAATGGAAAAAAAACTAGTTGACACATATTGGAGCCTATAAAAATAAACATATCTATATACATATTTATATATAAATTCTGGCTGATCGTACACCAATATCATTCGCCAAGATTTTTTTTGCCTAGAACAAATATCGAAAGCATTACTCCACTCCCGCCATATTTTAAGGTGTTCAGGTAAAACGTCGCGTATCGGCGCCTGGATTTTGCCGGGATAACTCTAAACTTCAACTCTGTAATGTAAACTCACAACTGGAATAAAAAAAAACTAGCACTTTTTACCCATTTTCAATTTCAACGGTCTTGGTAGCCAATTTAATCATTCTTACGATGTGTGTCATCTTCTCTGTATTACTATACGGCTATTTTTACTCATTGTGTTATGAATGGGCGGCCGTCTGGTCGAGGATAATCTCAAGCTAGATCAACAAAAATAACTGAATGTATTTACGTACATTTTTTTTTTTCTTACAAACTCTTTAAGTACACCATCCATAAAGTAAACCTTAGTGCCTAGTGAAGTTTCTTGACATTCCTCATTGTAATTATTCGCATCTGCTCCTTGCCCACTTTTTTGCACACATCTAATCCTACCTCCATCTAAAAATTTCTCACGGATATTTTCCTTAAATTTGTTCATCGTCCGCAAAGTGTCATGGACTGACGGTGGATTATCCACAGAGCGGATTTACATTCAACAAAACAACAACTATCGAATACGAAAATGAATAGAAAGTATTATTGATCCCTTTTGTTAATTTATTCTGTTAACTCTGTTTGTAATACATGTGGCCTCAGCAGAATGATACACCACGCACACGGTATCAAAGGATCACTTCACTTCGGTTAGCGGCTGATCTCCGGGCAAGGTGACGTCAAATAACCCCCAGATCACGTGGCATAACTTCGCTCTACTTCTTTCTATGAGGCTACCTAAAAGGTGTGCTACGACAATCCGTCGATGGCAGACAGGCTTAAGGAGAACACCCGTTCTGCCATTTCAAAGACAGGACCCGATTTATGCGAAAGAACGGCCAAAAACTAGGGTAAGTCAATACGTATCATGAAGAAGGCCGTTTGATTAATGTTGCACACAAATAAATTTTTACATGTATGAAGTTTGTAATCGAGGAAGATTCATATAAACGCATTCAGTTGTTTCTGTTGGTTTATTTTGAAACAGCCCCCCCCCCCCCCCCCCTAGATAGTCGTCTCTGTACGCAATTTACGTAGTTTTTAATTAAAGGAATCGATGGATACGATTAATTCCTATATTGCTCCTTCTCCTGACTTAAGCTCACTATTGGTCCACTGTCGAGGTCGCGGCGTGCAAGAAAGATCCGTAGCGAATACAGCAGATGATACTCTGTTTTTTTAATGTTATAGTAAATGTGAAGGCCAGTTACAGTGTTCTAACCAACAATATTCCTGACAAATGACGTAATGGCCTTAATTTTAGCAGGTATTCAGCTCCACTTACTGTCACCGACAATCTCCGTGATGACTCGTTTCCAAGTAAGGTTAGCGAGCACGAAAGACTCCAAGATTTCAACCTATAGTGTATAAACGCATCTAACGCGAGCTTAATTTATTTATTGACGCACACTTGCAGCGAAACATAATAAAAATGAAGCGTATAGGATATTCCAGATACTGAACCATCTACCCTATCATTGTGCTTGTTTCATTATAGAAAGCTCTTTCGTGATTGCTTAGTAAGCTTTGAGGTGAACGGCGATCTAACTTCGAAACCGCAAGTAGACACACTCTTCATTTCGTGAACCCTTTCGAAACAATGCGTAGCGGCATAGCCGGACCCAAAACACAGTAGGTAAATTGAAACCTGGCCAGTTTACGGATTATACGATACATGATTGGCGGTGGTGGATCATATAAATAACTATTTTCTGTTAATTTATTGACAGAATTACAAAAAAAATAATGCTTCCTATCTAAAAGTGAAAGACATGGTACTCATTTGTGAGCATTTGGGTATTCATTTTTAGATATATTTTACAAAAGCAATGATTATGAAGGTTATTATTACGCAGTGTAATTGAATTTACCTAAATAACATTAACCGATTTTCTAGATGTACTTCTAAGTTTAATTTTTAAAACTTCTAAAACTATATTTGCATATATATACCTTGTAAGAAGACATACGGCTCATGTACAGTTTAAAAATGGATCATATGCAGCAACGGTATTGCGTCGTTGACTGTTGTAAAGCTACAGAAATTTCTATAGTCAGATAAACCGTGAGATAGTATTTTTTTCATTCAATCTTCACGATTCGCGATTGAGATCTTCACTTGAGTCGAATACGTTTGCTAAGCCTGATTCCACCTTAACTGCGATGTAAAGGGCAGAAATTTAACTACAGATCCTTCAAAGATGGACTGAGTTTACACTATGTCTTCACTATGAGTCATTCACTATGTCTTTAGAAAATATTTCGCATCCGTGACAGAATATGACCTATGCCAAGCAGAGGTAACTACTTAATGTATTGCAAAACTAAAAAAACACCTACCAATAAGTTCTAGAGAACGATTGGATGGGCATCGCCAGCCCAAGTGCTCACCTGAAGCCCGGTACTCGCAACGAAAACATAATCCAGGTGCAATCATCTGAGATCATTAGGTCTCGCAGCGGCATTACCTCCGTACTTAACACTTTTTCTAGTGCCACTTCGAGGTATCATATAGTTTTATCAATTTTTTTCATTGTATAATTTTAACGACATCCGCTGCAGGTAGCTCTGATAGATGCATTTCTTTCACTAGATTTGTTATATTCTTTTACTAGATTGCATACTTCCTTCACTGCACGCGCCATCTTTACAATTTCACATCGAACACCTTTAAAATGTCTGCAAAGCTGTTTTGTAGATATAGTCAACATTTTACTGGAACTAAAATGCACACTTCAGTTTTCCAGTGTAAACGAAAAATACTGCTTAGGGTTCTATGACCTATATTCGGATCGTTAACTGGATCCCCTGCTAATTCACTTGAAACTTCTTTTGGCCTATTGATATGCATCCAAAGTAGAACCAGTCTTATATCGGCCATCCGTCATGATCGAATGGTAATTATGCCAAGGGTCTTAAGTAAGCCAAGGCTAGTAATAACCATACTAATTTCCAATGGCAAAAATAAGATATACACTCTTGGTCAGTAACAACCCTGCTTGTTATATACGTATAGCGTTAAATTAAAGCAAATATTTTCCCTACATAATGACGTTATTGAACTAAATATGTGCCACTTTTACTAATGACTTCCTGCCAATTTTCTGGTAACAGCACAATCCCGTTATCATAAGACTTCTGCAGTACTGGGCGAAAAGCTTTGACAAGTGATTTTTGCCTTCCTCCATCAGATCTAAATGAATACCATCAGGATGCTCTCTGCAGAAAATGAAAAGGGATAGTAACTGGTAAGTATGTATGATGACTGATAAGTATGATGTATTCTCATCAGGGTTCTCTCAATTTTTGCCTGGTAGCTAAAGATGTATGTGGCCTGGCGATTTTTTTCATATCTCGTTATAATTTTGTTAGTTGTTGATAATAAAAGTCCGAATCAATCGTTTTATCAAGCGACAATAGCTCAATCCCAACAAACACGTAGCAAGCAAACAGAAAAACATATTTTCTTAAGTCAAACCATCAGGTTAATTTTTCTAAGCGTCCTGAAGCCGCACTTTGTCAGGTTGGAGCCCTGTTCTGGTAAATCGTGTCACGTATGGGTCAGCTAGCACCGAGCTCGTACGCTTTTCGGATGTTCGGTCAACTTCAAGGGTAATTATTACAATGGACTTTACGAGCGGGCTTACAGAAATTGCAACGTCTTCGGATCTGAAAGCAGCGGCATGCAAACCCTTGACAACGTTAAAAAGCCCAGATCAAATAATGTTTTTCGGGTCTGTATTTTGTACACATATAAAAATATTGACGTTACTTCATAAGCTGTGCGGCTATTTAGAAAAGTGCACAGGCTTGACTGCAAAATGGAAAATGCAATAGATATTGCAAAAAAAAAAAAAAAAAAAGTGGGTCGTTTATCATCTATTAACACGAGCCACGACTTTTCTAGAACTAAATGAAAAAACGCTACGGAAACGAAGATGTAACAGATGATTTTATGCTATGTACAATGTTGGTTTACGAACAATGAAATTCGCAATAGGTAGCACTTATAGTGTTTAGGCGTTTTCGCGCGGTACTAGTCGCAGATGTCAACTCAGCCTATAGAAATCATGTAGCTTACTAATTTCGTGTAGGAGAAGGGCACACGCAAAATCTGTTGAAAATTCAGTTGTGAGAGTTCAGAGTTTGTCGTCAATCGACCTCCGTATCTACTTCTTTGTGTGCTACACATGAACACGCGAAGTGCACGCTAGAAAAAAGACATCGAAGGAGTTAGGTAGGTTAGTTTTAATAATTTCAGATGAAATTACTGATCTTATTATTAACAACTAAGCGACTAGACCTTGCTACTCTATTTTTCTCGTTTTAGGGCGTATCAATCATCCGTGAAGGCCAAATAGAATTTTTTGCACTAATCAACGTAAACGATGTTCTTTCCGAACATGTCCCTCCCACAGTAGCGTTTTGTTATTAGCCCATGTCCAGACCCAAAATGTCGTCGGAATCGTGTTTCGGGCGATCCCGTCGTGTATACATAGACGCAGAGATATACGATACTAATTAATATTATTAATAATATGCTCTTTACAGAGAACATTGATATGCGTCTATTTTTACCGCTTAAGGATTATTATATTACGATGGCTTCCCTGAAAGGAATAGGGAGCAAAACAAACCGTTTTTTCGGGATGCGATAGCGTCCAACACGCAGCGTTGGGTGTCGTCACTTGGACATTAGAAAGCGCTGGGAACATTGTATGTCAGCAGGAAATGCACAATGAACGAATACATAGTAACTGATGTTGGATTATACATTCATACACTGTGAAAAAGCATCATCGTCTGCTGTTTGTGGTCCAGACGTCCTGGAACCCACAGGACATCTAGAACGGTAACTGTTTAAGCATCGGGGAGGTTGCAATTTACTGGAACACAAGAGTCTAATGATTATATTAAAAAAAGTGGTTCGGTCGATTTTGGCATCCATAGGAACAGTTAACAAATTCACCATTGAAAACTCGGCTGAGGCTAGGGGAACAGTTCGAAAATATCGTTAAGAATAATGAGCATTAGAACTTAGCGTATTGTTTTACCTTGAACTGTTTAAAAACTGTTGTACGGTAAATCAGAGTCACTATGATTCGTGCTATTAGCTTGTTTTCTTTCCCATTGTGGTTCGCAACGGGCCAGTGTATTGTACACAGCGTGTCACCAAAAGCTAATAGATCATTAGGGCTGGTATCTCTAGTCTATCTAAGAACACGGACATGGCAATAAATATCAGTGGGTGCCTTTGATGATCAATGCGTAAACGTCTTAAAAAGAACTAACTAATACTACTGCTAAGTTACATCCGGTACTGAAGTTGCGCGCTGCTTGAGTGGCCCCTTCCAGTACGAAACGAAGGTTTCAAACTTAGGCCACCTCACACGTCGCTAAGTTCTGACAGCAAACGCGTTACACATCATAGCGGCACCACCACCGGTGCTATGGAGACGATTGCTACAGAGGATTTATTTCGTTGGGCAAAATCACATATGCTTTATATACACATACCTAAAGAAGGTTTTGACTGTCAGATTCTCAAGCTTGTTTATCTTCTGCTTCATTAAACGTATTGCTTCAAACATTCGAGAAAAGGCTTTCAGTGCCGAGTCACATGAATTTATCACTATGAGAAAAGTGGTACATACGGAAGGCATTATCCGCATGTTGATAACTTTTAGGTTGGTCCGCGAATAATGTGGCTGTCCTTTCAAATCCGCTGCTCCTTTTTATCCCTTCATTGTTTGTTTGTTTGTTTCTTTCAAAGGTGCATCCCGTCTTATCCACGAGCCCATAGTAGCATACTTTTATATCGTAGTGAACGAATTTTATCTCGAGTCAGGCTTCCAAGCCGGATGCTCCTGGTAAAAGGAAGTGCCTTTTTTTTCGACATCTACTCCACATCGTGTTTCATCGATGTCAAGCAGCTGCCGAAGCAGTCCCAATACAGCAAGATTACTGTAACTTGTAAATGAACTTGTTAAGCGTAAAGATGGAATTTGAGACCTGCAAGATGTACTTCGGTCGTCTGAAGTCCTAATAGACCCCAGATAACGAAACGACTCGTCAATTGCCGAGTAGGTAAGCTGCGAACATGTAACTATCGTTAGGCATCTCGAACTATAATAGACTAGAAGAACTATAGGACTATAAAAAAAACGCGGCTTCCCATCGATCCTTAGATTTTTACAAATATAAATATTTTTTTCAGGCCGGAACAGCTTCACCGATACTGCGTCATTGTTACATTCGTCGACAAACATTACGATAAAATCTAATGTACTTAGGTTCTTTTATGGATGCAACGGTATCGCGACACCTTAGCATCGCAAGATTTTAGCTCTAACTAAATTCCTGCTTTGGAAGCCCTCTGACGTATCTTATAGTTCACAAGGCTTAACTGTATAGTAGCTCATAAGAGTTTTCGTCGAATGCTCTGCCATAACTTTACCTTTAGCGTTTTTTAGAATATCTGCTGATATGTAAAACTATCAATGAAGTTCCTAGAATTTGTCCTAAATAGCATTCGTTGTGGATTTAAATAAGCTCAGCTATAGTATTTAACTGTCTTGAGTGTGTGTTACGTTACGTTTGCAGTTAGTGCTTAGATGAATAGGATCCGAGATCAGACCAAACGTGCAACAGATTTCCAATTGTAATAACCATATTAATAACCCTACAGTTAAAGACTTCTACATAACCAAAAATCGGTATTAATATACTATTGTATGTACAATCATTAGCTAAGAAGCTACTTATTTTGTTTTTCGTTTATTGCTAAGACAAGGTCCACGCAAAGGACGAAGATCAGCGGCCAAAAGTTCCTCATTATGATAAGCTGAGATTAAAAGTTTCATATCAAAGATAGCGTTCCTCAGGAACTGCTCTGAGGATAAAGGCTTGCAAAAGATCTGAGATCTTGCAGTCATAAAATGATAATATATAGTTTCTTTTCTCCATTACTTATCTGTCTGTCTCACTCGAGGCTTTGCATGGCAAGCCGAATACTCTTCTGTAGGAAGAAGCGAGGAGTGCGACGTCACACATACGTCGACGTTCGGCTGAACTCATAAGTAAAAAATATGGCGATTTACAAGTGGCTAGAATAGTTCGTTTACGTAATGTCTTGTCACTCACTGACAAGGCTAAGAAAAAAATCCAAATTCAGCTCTGCGGTAGACATCTGTTTAATTCCATCTATCGATAAAATGACTTAGACGTTAGTTATACAGTCCTCAAAAAGTACTCCGAAAAAAAAAATATTCATAAGGCTGCATACACTTTTTCTCGTAATAGTACGCCCCGAATTAGATGCCCATCAGACCAAAACCCAAAGTTAACTAGAACTATATTATTATACCAAACAAAAATAACCATTCTTATCGAAGTTTAATTGCCTTACGATTATTACCGAACCATGCCGAAAGCTATGGTAAAGAAAGATTTTTGAATAAATTAAAAAATAGTTTTTAAACTTAATAAAAGTACTGCTGTGCTATAGATCTCGAAATTGGAATGTGGCAAAAACTTTCACCTTTTTACTTCTAATGTATACGAAACGATCCCTGAAATGGGGTGTCACGTTCTATAAGCCCTTAGCAAAGGTTTCATTCTCGAGACGTTCCAGCCCCGTGCGAAAAAGCACATTACTCTATAATTTAAAGCTTTTATGATTTTCTGCGTGTACGCTTACTTAGGTCAGAAAACGGTATGAGAAAAACGATATGTCTTTATAAAAACGAGCTTCATACTCAAATGAGCTTCAAAAAAGATTCCCCCTGACTACTATTATATTAAAACAAAATTATTATCCGTACGACTGTCGAAAGATCAACTTGCCCGGACATTGCCTGTCTGGGCAACCTCCGGGCAAGTTGGGCAACCTCTACCTCGAAGAGGATTGTGGGGTAAAGAAAGGAGTGGAGACACCGATGGCAATCGACTTAGGTAGGTCGAATCTTCTTTTTGAGCAGTTTGGCCTTAGTTATAATTTTGACTATTTGGCAGTATTATACAATAACTGTAGTCCATATTTTGTGCAATGGTTTTTTTACGAATCCAACGCATTTTCACACCCTACTCATTTAGGGATCTTTTTGTCGACAGAAAATAGAGTAATCGATATTGGTTGTTTAACAGATTCGAGTTGGCCGTTTAACAGAAGCAGATAGTCAACCATGACCCTTCCTAAAGGATTCACTATTAGACCAATGGCCACCAGGCATATAGTAAAAAGACCAATCGTTTTTCAGTTTAAATAAATAAATTAAAACGCTCAGTTAATAGGGGTACACAATCTTACGGATTTATAATGTGCCGGCCTAAATCATTTAGCTGTGTCGTCCTACATACATAACTAGTTTACCCTAAAAATAATACAGTTTACGTTTAAAAGTATATTTTTGTTTATTTAGCAGGTGATCTTTACGAGCGATTCTTTTTGAATCATTTTTAATTGGGTACAAAAATTCACTTAGTACGGCAGTACGGGGGGACGACGACAGCAGAGGCCAATGTTTCTGGAACGTATTCTAAAGCAGCATGCTTACGTCAGGTACTCATCTGGGATGGCTACTGCACGGAAGTGCATGTGCGATTTGTTTCGCGCTATTTACTAGTGCTAGCATAACGTGCACACTGGCGACGTGTTCGCTTACTATACTTCGGTGTGTGCGACAGTTGTAACAAGTAAGTCTGTTTCTCTCTGCTGGCTAACATCAGGCGTTTGAGGCCATTATTAACGATGTTTTAAACGTAGCATTTTCAATTGCTATCGATACGTTATACATGATGAAGCGTGCAGATTTGCTGAAAAAATCAATGATGATCAATTATTTTCGTATGAGTGATTTAATGCGTCTTTATAGTTTAAGCAGTCGATTAATGTTAATGAAATATTGCGGATGAAGACAAACCTGTGATCTTTAGAAGAGCTTACATTGCTAACTAAATTGTAGCAATGTTATAGGTTTACGTTGTTTCACGAAATCTGCTCGATAGAAATAGCTCACATTTGGGTAATCGATCAATCAAAATGTTAATTTCCTGTTGGGCACCAATGTAGCTCATTACCTACGTGGGCAAGCGTCATGCACGGAATTTCTGAATGGCACGTTTCTTTGGCGCAAGGCTTTCAATAGAGATTTCGTTAGCAAAACGATAGAATGTTTGGCATTTAATATGTGGAAATACAACAGACTACGATTCCTCTTTTTCGTCAATCAGCTTGTCCATCTGAAGCTATCACGTTCAAAAAGAGCAAAATGTTTCTTCGGTAGTCGCTCAAATGATCTAAAGAACAATTTTTCTCAACAGTAGCCAACTATCGATTGATTTTCATAGAATTACTTTTTTGGTTATATAACTATTGCTCTTCCACAGGCGCAGAGCAGTGCACAATACTTACCGTAAAAATGAAAATGGAAAACTAAGTTTACAAACGCTCAATAACGAAATGTTTCGAGTTCTACATCTGGCATTTCATCGGGTGGCAGGCTTTCGGTACGGAACGTGCGTATGGGTCGACCCGGGTTCGAACCTAGACCACCGCATATCGCTAAGAGTCGCAGGAGTCGCTTGTTGCAATGGTGGCGCAGGCGACAGTGAAACTAATATCATGACTTAGTTTAATATAAGTTGCCAGTACAAGAGCTGATAATTAAAATCGAAACGTCTTCCTAACATGACAGTGGCAACGATCGGTAAGAATATAACACAGACAATAATATTTGTGTCGCGCCTATATTTTAAAGTTCTAAACGATCTAATTACCTGATACGCTAGTATTACGTATTCGCAAT
Organism: Varroa jacobsoni; assembly: GCF_002532875.2. Classification (NCBI taxonomy): domain Eukaryota; kingdom Metazoa; phylum Arthropoda; class Arachnida; order Mesostigmata; family Varroidae; genus Varroa; species Varroa jacobsoni. The sequence continues at coordinate 113,641 of NW_019213172.1, read as the reverse complement.
TTTGCTACGGTGCTACGTACTAAAAATCACGCAAGGAATCAACAGAATTCCCAGAACGCCCAGTTAGTTGACGTTTTTCAAAAAATTGCTTACATCCTACTTTTGTATAATTACGATAGATAACTGCAATGTAGGGGCAATAAAAAATCCTAATATAGTCCTAAATAGCAATACACGCCAACAAGGCAAGTTTTCAGGTCCGGTCTCCTTTGAGCCAAAAAGTAAGTTATGAAGGTAAATGGCTACTTCAGGAAATGTCAGCTAGAACAAATTCAGCGATGACGCTTGTAGTTGTATGTGATGCTTAATGTCAAGCTATCCCAAGGCCATTTCTTTAGTGATTTTTAGTAGAAAAATATAAAAGAATCGTTGTAAAAAGCATTAACAAGGTAGGGCCAGAGTTGTCGGTACTATTTTTTTACAAATAAACAGAGGCCAAAACTAGGCTATTTTGGGCACTTTTATGCCTATGACACTTATGCTAAATGATAAGTGATAGGGTTTTTAAGTCGCAAGGTTCTATGTTTCGAGCTTTACGTCCGATATTGTCATTAGACATTCCATGGGACGGCTGGTCTCCAAGAGAGAACAATCTTTATTTATGCTCAGATCAAACCTAACATACTGTATCCCTAAGATTAGCAGGCATCTACAGGCCCAGTATGCTATCATGGAGACTACTTCGTAAGCTTCCTACTACGTTATGATCTAAGAGCCATATTTTGCATGATGTAGATCATCCAAATGTAAACGAAAAGGACAAAACGTTATAATGCATAAAAACACGACGTGCAACGCTTGTGGCCTAAGTTTTAATCACTTATGCCTACACACAACCTTACAAATACTTGAACCCATCTCCCTTTAAATATTCGCTTAACGTGCACGCGTTGAATAACATTGGGATGATATTTTTACAAATGATCCTTATTCTTCTGAGGGCATAATTAATAGGATGTGTGAGCTTTTCGGCTTGAATCCTTGCATATGGCTCTCCACGTCGACCTTAAGAGGCGTCCCGTAGGTACTGCAACAGCTGAACAAACGAATAATGAGATTATAGTTAGTAGCATACCATACAAAGCTACTTTTAGATGAAAAAATCCATTATAGAACAGACCTCTTCAATGCTCGTATATCTTATAAAGGCTATTCTCTGTAAGGGTAGCGATCTACGACAACAGATTTGTAGTATTGGACGTTAAGTGTGCTACATGGAGGGAGTCGACTTGCCGGAGGGTTGTCGGATAGCATTGCACAGCCAAATCTCATTTGCGCCTCATAAACTGGCTGATCGAAAAGTTAGATTACTTTAGCTAGATTCATAGATTTGTACGATGTCTCACGTCGCGCTTCATTACAAATCTATGAATCGTCCTTCACTACAGTCTAGCGCAAGGCAAAAAGTGTTCAGGAATTGGCGGTCTGGCGAAGCGTCAGCGGTTGTTGCTGGCTACCGCCTAGGGCGTTAAGGCGGGTTAGAAACTGTATGTTTCTTTAAGAAAGAGAACTACCACTGGGTTCGGGCCGTGTTAAGAATTTCGTCTGCTCGACCATTTCTACCGGCACCCGCTTCCAGTGGCTCCGAACGTCTCTCGCCCTCACAGGATCATTTAAAGTTACTTGCTGTAACTTTTCCTTAGGAACGAATTAACACACTTATCGTTGTTTTGCCGCCGCTGCCGCCGCCGCTTACCACGCTAGAAGCGGACTCAGCACAGAAAGTAATAATGCGTATACGATCGGAGCGACATATTTGGCAGCGTCCACAAATAGTAGCTTTCTCAAGCTATAAATAAAAAACTAAAACATTACTCAAGTGGCGTTAATTAGTAGAACTTCCTATACTTAACAGTGCTTTCGATCGTATCTGCTAGTACGTTTTCTTGATATAAAACAAATTCTTAAATAGATCATGACACCTTTTTGGGGGAAATACAGTTTAATGGATATCCTCGGCCTACTGTTACATACTGTTTGAAAGGCAAACCGTGAAAAGTAGTTTGTCTATGAATGTTTATTGCAGCATCAGCGATGCGTTATGATAAACTGTTCTTTTAAAAAAGGTCATTTGTTTATAACCTTAACCTATCTGATCACGACCACGGTCTTTCGACGACGTTCATTGTTTCATTCGTATACATGCGCACTTACAGCGTATGGTATGATCCTCATATTACCCTGCTGCATTTTTTGCATGCATTTAATCCGCAGGTGCGTATTCTATTATGTCCATTAATTACAAGGCACCATCTACAAGAAAGGATTGAACATGGAAAACCCGTCAAGAGATATATATATATAATACTTGCGTCGAGATCGAAGTATCTCGCGTAGTTTATACCAGCGGCGTAAATCGGTATGCTGATAGCAAGTATTGAGCGATGGGGGTTGCAGTGGGGCGGCAGCGAATCTATTATTACGTAAGTTTTGCCTGTCAAGCCACGTCTTCGTCCAGGAGATGTGATGTGGGGGGTCAGCTTTGCCAATATTGCTACGCCTTTCAGCGACAGCCATCCTCAAGGCTTTAGCTTCCCGAACTAATAATGACAAAATTGCGCTTGGGAGATAATGCGTCTCACGCCAAGGCTCATTCTGACGTGATAAACGAGAAGAAAAAGAGAATAGCGATGAGCTAAGGTCGATCGAGGCCTTCTTGATTGGGCTTGGCCTTGTCGTCAGTCGAAATACATCAAAGAATAAAGAAAGACCTAGGCTACACCTATCATGTCCTTAATAAGCGCGAAAAAATAAAGATTTAACTATCTTTTCTTTTGCATGGTTTAGGAGGTGATAGGATTAAGTAATGGAAAAGATCACTTATCAGGACTGCTAAGGACAACCGTAACCACAGAGAGAAAGGTTTCGTGAAGATTCAGAGCACTTGAAAGTGTATGAAGTGAATAAAAAAGTAAAAGTTGCCAATGTTTTTTCGAAGAAATATGAAGTCTTGCATGTAACCTTCAGTTCTTACTCGCCCTCTACCTTGTACAAATACAGGTCACAATGTCAAAACTATCAAGCTAAAATAAATGCTGAGAATTTGATGGTATTCATCTTTGAAAAGCAATGTTTGTGCTTAAAAATATTCCTCCAGTATTGACTAGTATCTGGATTTGTTTATTCCTCCTACACTAACATATTTCCAGTGAGTAACTAATATTAATAACACTTAGAACGATACGCTACATTTTGAGATCGAATCGGACAATGTTGATCTAGTAAATCCATCAATTTAACTAACGCATTTTATCAGTAAATACGCAGTATTTGTTTGTTCTGAGACAAGAAGAGAAATATATATTTTGTGTTTGATGGTACTCAAAAAAATTGGTTGTAAAGATTGAATGAACCCACTTCTTTAAAGCGTAAGTTTAAACCTTTACAGAGATCAATACGCTTTAATTAGACTGGAACCAATAAGTTACTGTTATAACCTGCCTATCGCATCTGATTCATCTCTCTAGTTGACTTTCTCTTCCACTTCGTTCGCCGTTTTGCGTTTCTATCGTAACCGGCTTTATGAGGTTTTCCGATGGACGTTGATCGTACAGTGGCGTCATTCGTTAGCCCTAACCCTATCTGCGGGTGCACTCAATGCATTGACGCATCACAGTGACCTGTCTCGAACGCCGTATGTGATCCCTTGTAGAAAAATGCCGAAATCAGTGCCGCCGCAGCTTGATTGGCTGGTTGATTCGGGCATCTACTTACGGAAAAATCATGAGAACGGTAAGAACTATACGTCTACCATAAATAGTGTAAAAGTACACGGATGGTTAAAAATAGATTGATTCCGATTGAAAGAACAATTACCAAGGGTGCCTAAGAAATGCTTTTGTGTGCTAAATTAAAATCAGTGAATAAAAATGATTTTTTGACGTGTGAAACTACATGCTGCATAGACAATATCAGACCTGAATTCTGGATGTCCTTCAAACTATTGTAACGTTGAAACGATAATCCCTTTCTCCTATTCCCGTAATGTTTACTACCGATGCCACAAGGTCACGCGTTACCGGCAAAGGAGATATCTCAAAATGAATAGCAATAGGCCTTTCCTCTTAAGCCCCAAATAAATTTAGCTTCATATATTCGGTTCTCTTTCTTTTTGAACGATCCTTCGAATGAGCTAAACTAAAACATTACACATCGATGCGCTACAAAGCGAGATTTGTTTAGACACAGCTTCCTTCCTGAAGAAAACAGACCCAACAACTCTAATACGGCCTATTTGCTAATCGAAGGACAGCGTCCTTACGCTACTGGGTGAGCGAATAACAGGGCAAGATTTTCCAGTTTCCATTCTAGACTCACAAATCAGAGGATATAAAGGAAGGCCAGATTTGAACCGTTCTGCAAAGAGTTTTTATCAACTCAGATAAACAAATTACCCATAGCGACTAGGTTTATCTATTCTAACTTTTATTTTATAGATAGATTATCTGCAGTATCGGACACGGTTAATAATGTAAAACATTTCGCTTGTAAAACAATCGAACACTTTATGTGAGAAAATCGATTTTTTCTTTATTTAATTTTTGATTATTCCTGGCGTTAGTCAGCTCATTTCGAAAGGATCGAGGCACAATGCAGGTACTATACAAATAAACGTATAGCTAGACGTGCGTTCTCGCAAAGCACAGGTAGACTATTCACGAATGCCAGGCAGACTTTTGGATGCTAATTTTACCCTTGGATATCGATGGTGCTATAATGATTTTGAGCTGTGGCGGTCGTTCTGTTTAACTATTCCTTTATCAAGCCATCTCCTATCTTTTATCTCATTGTTTCAAGTTTTGCCCTATAACCGAGGCGTGGCTCGATTTATCAAGAAATTGTACTACGAACGTTATATATCCGAACTCCGACTTCCGTTATATAGTCAAACTCAGACTTAGCAAAAGCATCAACACAAAAATCGGATGGAGATACTGAGAGATGCGTGTTCAAAGCAGAAACAAATAACAGTACGAAATTACTGATTGCAAGAATAAAAGGGAGAGAATTTAACGGAGACATATGATAAACGCAACCGGATACAATTTTAGTTGATAAATTAGATAAACTCGTACAATGGGAAATGCAATAAAAGCCTAATCGTATCATTACAGGACAAGCGAACTAAACAGACGCGTAGACGCAGTCTTTTTTAAAAAGGACAATTAAGGTCTTGAGTTTCGAGGCATCACAAGCCTCTGTAAATATAATATAGAACGCAATATCAACATTTTAAATTATTACAAGCAACTTATTGATAGTCGAGAGTGCTAATGAATAGGGTCACAGGTCTGGCTTCGGTAAATAAAAAACTATAGTTTCTTGCATTGCCAAATAAAAATAATAGTGCTGCGATAAGAAAATGGATAACAACTAAAATTTAAAAGATAAGCTTCCCGGCACTATTCATTGAGAACGGAGCATCAAATAGGTATGCTGTATACGAGGAAGTGCAGTAGCCTCATGTCATTCTTGTATAAACTGTCCTCTCGTACATTACGAAGTCGTACGAGTTTACCTAACTGTATACCGTAGTCTATGCTGATTTTGTTTTTGCTTGGTCTTTACTATTAACAAACGAGTAAAATGCCCACAATCGCGATGCCAACAAAGTATCGAGATACCTAGATCTTCAGCTGCAGTAATAAAACTGGATGGCTGTGGTAGCGTCGTATGCAGATGGACTTCATCTCCGCAGCTTTATTCCGCGACCTCCGGCACGGAATACGCAGATTCATTAGACGATAAAATCACTATCGTCCTTTATTCATTTTACAGTTCAGACAGTCTTAATCTATCAATGCACGTACTGCTGGCAGACATCAGCAGGAAGAGCTGACTTTTTGATTGAGCACATCTCCTATCTTTTATCTCATTGTTTCAAGTTTTGCCCTATGAACTGAATTAGCATTGCGTCAAACAGGTGACCTCTACCAAAGCAAAATAAATATGTCTTTCCTGAGTCTCAACTCCAGCAGTTCTAGCTAGTCAAGATTTAATAACTCTAAGGTTGTTTGAGGAGCGCGTTGCTACCACACCAGCACGGGGCTCATGTTCTACATCGATTTAAGCCCAACGCCAGTTTCGTCTTTACCTTTGTTATAAACATTATGCCAGCTGACTCATACGAGTCCGGAGGCAACTTGCCCCGATAGCTTCCCAAAAAGAGTCGTCGATCAAGCTAAGCAGAAGCTACGTACATTTCTCTTGATCTGCGATTCATGAATCGAAGCAAGCGTCGAGCAACCCAAAGTTCTTCCTATAGTCAACTTAATTAGCGCACAGCTTGTTCTAAGTAAGACATCCAACATAGTGCCCGTTGCTTATCTTCATTGGACACTATTGTCTCTGCTAATTCGTTTCGTGCGCTTCAACATCAAGACCTCGTCATGTTAGAAAATCTTAATGTAACCGTTTCGCTCGTTTATGTATATATCTGTAATTGCGTATCGGCTCCACTACATATTCCAGTACATACATAGCCTATATCTCGACGATCCAAGATAGGCCACTCGGCCTAAATTATACAATGGCGATAGACGAACCTCTTGCAACTGTAGATCCGGGGACAGTTAGAGTAAAAAAAAATTTCAAATATACTAACAAAAAATGCGATTTCACAGAAGTGCGCTTTAAGCTCAGTTATCTTTTATCGATTTCTCCGTCCCCTAGTTACGGATCCTCGAGAAACGTATACTTCAGATACGCTATTTCAAAGGCCATCGGATTCAATTAGTAGTACACTTGACCATGAGGTTTGCTTCCTTTGGTCAGTGCGGGTGTTATAAATTGAAAGTTGTCAAAGTAGAAAACAGACGTCACTCGGTCCTAAACTAAACTGACTAGATCAAATAAGTTATGTTTAATAAATTACTAAATCATCAGTAATAAGCGTTTCGAAGTAATGTAAGATACCACGCATCATTGTTTCTGGGAATTAGAAGTCAGCCTGTATCGCTGAGAGGTTCACTCTGCGTTTGAAAGAAGCTTGCTAAACTACTGCTCATTTCACTTATTACCGTTCTTGACAGGGATTCGGGTCAACGATACGACGTAATAGGTAGTCTTACGGCGCCGATTTAACCTGTACCGTCAATTTCGATACGAAACGAAATGTGTCGAGTCAACCGCTGCGAGCTCTACGGAGGCGACTGATGCAAAGTAGATACTTTCTATTCAGAAAACTAGTTCAGCATTACTCGATATCGAGCGAGAGACGGCTTACGTTACATCTCTCCTCAAAATAATCGGTTCTTAATGGCAGTCCATGTTCAGGTCCTTTCGGTTAAAAGGTTCAGTAAGCGTTCAACTTTCAAACATAGATGATCGCAGTCTGACCCATAGTCCATTGACTTTCAGTGCAGTTATTCTATAACCAGTGCAAGAAAAGAGTAAATATCTACGCTTACATCTGAAGAATATTAAACTTCGGGGAAAAGTAGAGCTCATACTTCGGCATTTTTTGCTGTTTATGTGTGCGGATTTGCGGTAAAAAACAACATGGAAGTTTTTAACTTTAACAACACAGGTTAACTAGCGTGCTTACTGAAACCTCACTACGTGTGCCTGATAACAACTAATGTGAAAGTTATAATACGTGAATCGAGCTATTGACGATACACTAAGCCGGTTTGGGCGGAAACAACGTTGGGCCGTAAACGTACATAATAATATTATGGGACCAGGGGGACCGTTGTTGCTAGGTGAAGAAGACTTTAACGAAGGCGTACCTAGAACGAACATTCCGGTTATCTTGAGTTTGCTAATATGCGATGCATAATTAAAATATCCTATGAAAAAAATGACACAAACGTAACTGCGTATGATGAGTGCGTCATAAACACTAAGACTAGAAGATAAGAATAAAAAAAATACGATTCTTTCTATTTCTGGAGGCTTTTTAAAGGCGGAAGTAGATTCTGCACATTTTAGCTGGCTGTATTTTGGCGTACCGTTGACCGCGTTTCGTTCGAGTTCGTATGACCTGTGAAATCTAAGTAGGGAAGGCTATCTAGGGCGTGGGTCAACTCAAAGAAAGCTTCCTTAAGCGAACAGTGAATGCAGTTCGTTGGTTTGGATTCGGGTCGCTTCTGTCTGACCAAACGACAGTATCAATGAAGCGTCAGTGGAATAGAATGGTCAATGCGACTAGCGCCAATACCAGTATAGCGATCAGTCATACAGTTACCGATTGCGTCTCTTCTGGTATGTCCTATGTCCCACGTTTGCGAGGCGTTTAGGTAGGGGGTAGAGACTGGTAGCTTCAGTCGACGGCTACATGCCGTCCCTCCACCTTTCAATGCGGACGATGCATTTTTTGCATCACTTTGAGTCAAAAACCTTGAATATATGTACCTCTCTCTCTCTCTCTCTCTCTCTCTCTCTCTCTCTCTCTCTCAAACGTCTTCGTTCCTTCTACTTAAGGTTACCAGAATTCGATAGCCGACTGGCGCTCTCCCGGTGCATCGTGTCTTTCATCTCGCTGATGAAACATATCGTCGCTCAAGATCGAAGTGGATGTGTTTGGGGTATCTTTGTGAGGAGTCAAAAAAAGATAATTACCTGTTTTATATCAATGAGAATGGCTGTACAAAGCGTCGTTTATGAAGTGACACGTGTGTATTTCTTCAAAGCGTCAACATGTATTGAATGACAGAAATAGCGTGCTGAAGTAGAAAGGCACATTATGAAAAGCTGTGACAAGAATTTAGATAAGCTATATATATATATGGGTGTGCTTACAACTGGGAAACGAATCGTGGCGAAAACGCAGACAGGATGGTGTTTTACACAGAAGACGTGTTCGAATGTGCCGCTGCCGTACGTAAACATGCAAACGCGTACAACATACAACATAGGATAGGGATTTCCAGTCGTCGTATATACGTGATCTGTTTATTGCTGTCTGCTTTCTGATGTATATTTATCTAAACTGCTATAATCTAGGTCGTTCTTGAAGGGCGGCTCGAAAAATCCGTGAAGGGCATCTGTGGAGCCTCTGTATTGGTTAAGTCTTGCACTGTTTCGCTTTCATCTTTCATTATATGTGCTCAGTAATCTGTGGCGACACCTCGCTTTATAAAAGTTGGCCTAGTCCAAAAAGGACCTAGTCGACTTTCTAAAAAAGAACAGAGCGACTCTGATAGGCAGTTGAGTTGTTCTGCTCTTTGAGTTAGGTGTTCGATGTTTGGCGTTCCCACAGCTCTTAATTGGCTCCTTTCCACATGTCGGTAAGCCGCAGCCGTCTCCTTGACTGTCTCATGGGAATCGAACGACAAGCCTGCGAGAGTGTCGCTTGTTTTTGGCTGTGGTTTGTGATCTGGTGCACGGCGGTGCCGAATGTGCAATAGCGCCATCGTTCCTTGAGGAAATTAATCTGAGAAATCTCGGTTTTTCCCTCAAAAAAAAGAGCTTTACTCTAAAAATTATGAACACCGTTGCTGATAGCTAAAAACAGTTCCCTTTAGATTCGACGGTATTACAACACCAGCTGAACCGTGACGTGTCATGACGTCGATCAGTACCTGCTTACATGATCATATAAATGAATAGACATAATATTTTTCCGAAGATCTCCGTCACGGCTTTTGTGTTTTGATAAGCAAACGAAAATGAGACTAGCTGAAATAATGTTTTCGTGAGAGACGGCGACGTACAGCAAGATATGTGGTGTCAATCGTTGGTACGACAATCTGACAGCCCACACTTACCTTCAGTTATTGTTAGCGTTAAAATAAATAAGGTACCCCACACATCGTCCGATTCCTTCTCCATCAGAATGTTAATACATCAAAATTAACTAATTCAGAATGGAATTTTAAAAAAAATCAAAAACCTTGGCATAGAGTAATTATAAAAGCGATAACAAATATGCGCGTCCTAGTGCACCGGATGCTACTCTTTCCACGTTCCTCTTTCGCTAGTTTTTTTAAGATGCGTCCAAAATACTGTTAACCGTTTTACTTCACGTCGACCTCATTCTCGCCTAAATCCTGCGATCAGTAGCCAGTGCTCCTGCTCTTACAGCGGCCAGACCTTTTTTGATATTTGTGAAATTTGACATTTTATCATTTTGAATAAATGAAAAAACTAATATATTCGACAATGGTTTTATCTCATCCACCGCAACGTTCGAAGTATTTGTGCAGGTAAGGGAATCGTCAGCCTTTATGACCGATATATGGTATGAGGGTCGTTGATGGATAGAGAAGACACATTTGTACAACATTTTTGGGTACGATCGAATCTTTTTAAGGTGACGCCAATACGTAGTATCGTACATGACTTACTTCTTACAGCTGAACCATTCGAGATAGAATTTTTCATGATAAACGCTACAGGTCGCCAAGCCTTTCGTTTCCAAAGGTTATTGCAAAAATAAATAGTCATTATACATTGCGCGGTCGACCTGACATATCATTACGTCACCACTAACGAGAAATATAAACTTCTCAGCCGGCTGCCTAGATTACCAGTTCACAGATCAAATGCACAATGATTTAAGCCCTGAGTCGTCTGACAACTTCGAATTCAACGTTTACTCGCTGTATGATCACTGATTCCCAGCCCAGTGGAATTCATCGCCTGCCACCGGCAACTATCACCTGTTCATCGCTGCGATCTTTATTATTGGCCGAGCCTTAATCAGTCATAGTTCCATAACCTGTTACAATTGAGCACCTTTATTATTAGCAATTGTTCGCCAGGTCGCGCTAGAGTTTCGGCATCTGTTTGCGGCCTGTGGGCAACGTTGTCTGTGCAAGTAAACTTCTAAACTTTCGGATGACTTTGATTTGTATGCCACATTTTTCGACTGTCGTAGTTCCGCTTTTTAAACGATTCGTCAGTGGCACACGATAATTTTCTCGGCCGATCATGACGCGTGTCTCATAAGGACTGTATACCGAGCTCCTCGCAGCTTCATAGATGACTTGGAAACAGATGTAAAGACAACAGTTATAGTTCACGCTGATCATATAAAGTACGTTGACTCATTGGAGGAAATATATTCAGATGTTCTAAGTGACGCCGAAGTCGTTTGAGTTTGGCGCTGGATAGCTGAATTGAGTACAACTGAAAGGAAAGTCCAGATCCTGAGACTAAGATAAAGTTAGCTCATATCTTTTTTCTAGTTTAGTAAAAAATGCATAAAAAATTACCTAATCTGCGTGTGTGAAACTATTGGTTGTGAAGAATACCAGCGAGAATGTAGCCTACATTGAAGACCTAACTCGTTGCCTCATCGCCATTATGTTCGAAACTGAATACCTCCAGCATGCCCTCGACACTTGGTCTTTGTCAACTATAGCACAACAGTTTTTTTAATCTTGTCTGAAATACGGTGCTGGGTATTGATTGCCCTGTGTGTATATACAACGGTTACAAATGATGCAGGAACACTTTCCTCGCGTGCTTTAAAGATCTATTGACCGTGGAATATCGGAGCAAGACATTTTCAATATACATCGTTTAGCAAAGCGTCTAGTTTTTATTGTTATGTCAATATACGTTGCATAGGTGGTATAGCTCCTCAAATATTATGTCTAGGACTTATTTGTAGGCGTGAGTAATGTATATTTCCACTATAGAACATATGTTTAAATTAGACAATATATGGATGGCATTTTCAGCTTCTGCCTTGTCTGGTGTCGGCTCACGGCTAGCAGAGTTGCTGTTGAGGAATCATCGCGTCTAGTAGTTTTCCACCGAGATTAACATGAGCATCAAACATATGGAACGAAAACCCTCTGTATGGTGAATCTGAATTCCAGTATCCATTGGCTGCCACGCATTCTCTGCATGTCTATAATATTAATCGGGTCTAACTCAATTATCTTTCATTTCCTGCCTGTATATTAACCGCAAACCTAACTTAAATAATGTGGCCTATATTTATCTTCTACTAATTCTGTCTATACACCACGCGCGGGCAAAACATGTATTACAAAGCAGAGATGGGCGGTATCAACCAGTAGTTACTATTGGCCTGCGGTCAGATAGATCTTGAAATACGAAAGGGTACTAAGAAAACCTTCCGTTGTGAACCAGAACTTTGCATGTATCCATGTTGTTATCCTAGATAGGAATTTGTGCCCCACATTTCCATACGTACCCGTGTCCGTTCGCCGCTTAATTCACATCACTGCACTGCCAGCGGCAGCACCATGACCTTATTTTCGGCCCTGTTGAGCGCAGTAATGCATTATAGTATAGTTCTGCCTTCGTACAAACCGTTTCCGGCACTCCTTCTCTGAGATTGAAATCCAACCTTCCTTTTACAGCAGCAGCTTTGACGAGATAGAGTTTACACCACATCGGTGTCTGCCCGTATCGGTTTAGTTCGTTCTTCGGGCTTGATCGGCAGATCCTCGCTCTAACGTCGGCGCTGCCCTTCCGTTAGTTGCCTGTCGTAAGGCGTCGCAGGACGCGTTGTAGCACGACAAGCATTTATAGCATAGGCCAGCCAGTGAACGTTTGGAATTTAAATTGTCCGGGGGTGCAGAATCTACATGTCATGTCCTTCGCCGACGGTGCATCCGAGTGTTCGAACCATATTGAGCATGTGGCTTTGACAGTTGCTAGTTTATTGTGACGGCGTTGAATAGGAAGCGGCAGCTGAAGTTAGTGTCTAGGCATCATCAGGACACCAGACGCTCGCGTACGTATTCAATCGAACATTTGTAAGACTGTAGTATTGGACAGAAAGTAGGGGGGAAGCAAGAAGGCGTACGCGACCTTTTATTTCAAGCCAGGCTAGGGAAATATTGGATTACTGCCAAACACGATCTGTAATTGTAATCGTGTCTGGCTGGTTACTGCGGCCAACGGACGAGGATTGCTTCTGTTGGCCCGAACCACGCTGCTACGCGTTCGCTTGAGGCGGTCGCTAATACTTACTATTAAGCTATTTGCACGGCGCTCATGAGGACATACCAAAACTTCGTTAAAACGTGGCTACAGCGGAAAAAGCGGCAAGCAGCGGAAAGGATTTTTCACATATGGAAAGAGTTCTCCTGACCACGCTTTTGAGGTCGAAAGTTCCTTTAGAGATACCGAGCTTCCAATGTCGCTTAGGGTATAGTGACATGAATATTCAACACAACATCGTAATGAGGTAGGAACAGACGTCTATTACAAACAAGTTGGAGCGTAATTTTCTTATTTTCTACTAGCTAAACCTTGAGCTCTGAGGCCTCTATGTTTTGGCTCCGAACCACAGAAGTTTTGCAAACGAACTCAAATTTTTTGCAACTTTAAAGGTACACATCTTTGGCTTAAAGTGAGGGCATATAGTAAACGTGTAGGCGTTTCCTAACCCTCATAATACGATTTGACATCTACAAAAGACGGCACGTACCCCCATTTTCCAAAAAAAAAACAACATGGCACATTCAACACGGTTGTACAATCTACAGCTTGCAATTATATACATGATTAGGCCATTAAGGTTTTAAGCTCGCCTGTGAGTAGCTACCCCTTCACGCGCGTTTCATCCATCGTGTAAACGTCCCTGACACACCCTGAAGTCGTCGGCAGAACGTATTAGAAGTAAGGTCGGTATACTTCGTAATATTAGAGGCATGTAAATGTGTCGTTGTTTCGGCTATTACATTCTAATGCTCCTACACACAGGCGTAGCTAATTTGTTTTTACCTTCATCCCCGCCAGAACCTGATCGCCAAATATGGCGAAACACGAGAGACGTATATGGCACGGCCGCATCGTAGGGTCAGAACTACCATAGCCTGAAGTGAAATGAGGCCCCGCAATCGAACAGACAGTTTTATACCAAAAAAAAACTCTGGATAATTTCGATAAACTCTGTAAAAAGTCCGCTGATGCATGTCGAGTTACTAAATATTTTTCATCTGGCAATGACGAAATGAAGCTTCTCATCAAAGGAAACAATCTGTCAAGGTGACGCAGGCGAGCAACGTTCGCACGGTAACGGATCAACGTGTGCGCCTTCATGCTTCAACATGTTTTAGTGGGGTCGAATAGGTAATTGAAAGAAAGCACAAAAGATAGACACGTGTGATGACCTCGTACGGGGTCACAAATTGTGCCGTTATTGTGATGAGAAAAAATTGCATGGGAAACGCTCCAAACAAGGGATCCAATAATAACGAAGGGAATGAGCCAAGGCCGTAGGAACGGTTAACAAAAAAAAAGCTGAACTTGATACGTATGGTACTATCATTAGTGTTGAAGGGACCAACAGTAAAATAGTTTTTTAAGTACAGGTAATATATTCTTTATGTTAATGGAAATATAGTTTAGTGTAAATTTGTCTTTTTTCCACAACGGGTCGGCTTTAGCTGGAGCAAACATGGACCTTTAGGCGCGCATGCAGCGCTTACGTGGCACTGATAAAGTACAAATGTATTCTAGGAGTGGTGACAAGCCCGTCTCGTCTAGCCACCCTCCCAGCTACGAGTTTTCTTATATATCTCATAGTCTGAGATAATTTCCTGTCTGAGGACTGCGTTCAATCCTTTCTTGCGTCCCCATCCCGCAAAAGCCCATTTGTCAGGCTGACGGTCTAGCAGACGAATTCCAAGTGGCTAATCGATCAATACTATGCAAAAAAAAGTCCTTTGGTACACCACCAGCGCTTAAACGACATACGAACGAATATCGCTGGCGGAACATTCCAGCGGTGATGACGTGAAACGGTAGACAGGTTACAAATTGGCAAATCACACCGAAATGTACCCCAGTTCTGTTGTTGCCGTCGTCAAGTCGCCTCACTTGTATGGGTACCGGGGAAATTGCGTGAAGTGCAGGGGAAAACTGTCATACTAACTTAATATATGATAAATCAGATAGTTTGGGAGAGCAGACAACGCAGCATACAAACATTACTGAGTTAGGGCATTAATTGGTGTTATTATATTATATATATATATGAAATATCCTCTAATTAAACTAATTAATGCCTTAGCTTTGTAATCAAATCGGACACTGTAAGTCGATTTATGCTTGACATTTAATTGTAATTAACGAGGCAGACCTTATGGCTAAGATAGCGTATAAATGGTATCAATTATTTACAAACCTATGCTAGCTCGTAGAATCGGCGAGCGACACGGATCTTCTGCGTGCAGAAATGGGGTGCCGTATATAATTCATTCATGTCCTTGCTTTCAAGAGTGTTGTGATGATTTCATTTTTCTTACATTATGTTATTTAAACAGACGAGAAATGCATTTCTCTTCTGCAGAAACTCAATGTCTGAAGCTGCAGCGACAGTTTTAAACGTTCAGTGCACTAAGTCGTACTTTTTCGTGAAATGATCCTGTTTCATGATGAAAAAAAGGTCTAGTTCCTAAAAGGAGAAAGGTCGCCGACGAGAATGACAGTCGATATCACTGTTTTCTGTTCTTTCGAATACCGGTAGGCTTGCTAGTCCGATGAAATTTCCTTTTCGGTCCTCCGTACTGTGAGCTTTACGTCACCATGCGCGTAATTTCGGCAGCGTGTAGATATAGAGAAGCGCACCTCGCTTTATTACGATTGTAGAAACAGTGACCGGCCACATATCTGAGCTTCACTGAGTTGTCAAACCGCGACTACTGACTCGTTAGATTCTCTACACTGATTAACCCAAAATCAGCACTATTTCATATAACAATATCATATAGTGCAGATTCATTTGTACTATATTAATATCGGACAATTGGGCTCATGTAACGGGTTCGTTACAGAGAGAGAGAGAGAGAGAGAGTCGTTGTTCCGCATAAAAATGCTCTTAAAATGCAATGTTTTTTTTTTTTCGCGAATTACAAGCAAAAATCTAATTTAATAGACATTTCCCGAAAAAAAACTTTCTATCAAAACTTCTTCTGGAAGTTTCCCTAACCTTAGAGTATAGAGCCGTAGAGCTAATGATAGGTACACTAATAACAAGGTAACCTAGAGTTATATTCTACGGTACATTCAATTTCCGGCATGTGCTGGATGATAAAGTTCTAACGACCAAACTATTGCCATCCCAACACAACGCGTACGTATAACTATCTGATATTTTTCATTCACAAAAAATGTAGTAGAATTACATACGTACATAGACGCACATACAGCGACAGATATATGAAGACAAACCCTTGAAAAAATGCTATAATTATGCATACGTCTGCTGTCAATCACTGATGCTCCCATTTATTACGGGTGCTGGCGGCCATGACTCAAAACGATATTCGCAATCTACACTCGGTCGCGTTTTTCCTTCGTTTTCTTCGTTCGAACGAATAAGCTGCAACAGAAAACCCGGAGTACGCTCTGGACTCACAACGGAGACATCTCGCTCATCTTAGACATCCATTTATTAACTGTATGAAGGGCAATTTTTATTTTCTGAAAGTGACAACTTTTGGGGCTAAGTAAGAACAGTACGTTTTGGTGAACTTTTCTTTCAGTCGTACGTCCCGGACAGCGACATGGGTAAAAAGAAGTTGAGCCCATGCAGGCGTTATTTAGTCGAGTGCTGACACCAAGCGAATGGTGAAAGATTGCAAGTGTCGGATCTCATTGTGGGCTCTTCATAGTGAATAGAACGGAAAACCACGAAGAGACAAAAAGCCGGTTTGAGCACCGTGACGACGGCATAAACGAAGGCGCGAGGTCACAAAATCACTCGCGTAGAAAAATCGGAGTCCAGTTTGCTATCGCCGCACAGCTTACAAGTAAAGAAAACCAAAAAAAAAAAAAAAAAAAAACATTATTGCCATTTACCAAAGATAAGAAAGGTCTCGTGACGCAACGGCAATTTTTGTCAACCTTAACAAAATTGATTTTAATTCCGTGCCTACTAATTAGAAATTTCTATAGTGGTTAATCATTGTGGGCGGAACACTCCTAAATAAAGTGGACTTGAGTGGTGTCTACGAAAGTTCCGAAGGTTTAAACTTGAATGGCATTTGCTGCGCTACAAATCGATTTTTAGTAGTTACTAAGCGGGTTTTGGCGTTAGGAACTGTATTTTTTTTATTTAATTCAAATTTAACAATCTACATTTATCTATTTGTTTTTCGCTCAGGCTCATTCTGTGAAAATGTGAATAGCTCTTGTAAAATTCAAGAACCAGTCCTTTGTGCCATACGCTTCAAAAATTACGGGTAATAGAGATCATTGAGATCCAGCAAGGTCTGTAGCTAACGATAATATTGGTTCTCACTATGATGATTGTATATAAGGTTCATATATGCACAATTTTCAATATATACACAATGTTATACTATTTTTAGCCCACTTCAAAATATTTGCAAGTGACAGGTCTTTTAAAGATCTCCCTAAGCAGAAGTACATGTGATAATCATCTACTAGATATACTATAAGATAGGTTCACTTATTCAAAATACATTGTGCTTTGATACGTTCCAACAGATTTTCATCCTTTTTTCTTTTTTTTTTACCATTTCCACCCCTAATTTTTTTCTACGTTTTTTTTTTATTCAATTTCCCCTATGTCCTCCTATATTCCCTCTGGTTTTCGCGACACTTTAATTGCTTCTTCTTGCATTCGCAAAGCCTTTCTCACCAGCTTTTTCAAACTTTCTCGCCGAACACATACGAACAGCTCTATTACTCTCTATTACGTTCGTACAAAAGCAGAAAGATAGAAATATATAGGGAGTGTGCGACTGGCTTAGAAGGGACGATAGATCTCGTTCTTTTCCCAAATTTTCCCTTAAACAGTGTGAAATAGTCAAGGCTTCAGTGCAATATCTTCGCAGGCCTTTACAAAGACAGCTTTTAGGAGCGCCGCACGCTAGGCACCAAGACGCTGCTAGCAGAAGCGTCAGCAAATGCAAAGGCACATGAGGTAGTGACTGTTGTATGCAGCTGTGTCAGGCAGCTTGCCTTCAATGGCAGGAAACCCCACCAATAGCAGCAGCAATCGCAGTAGCCTGGGTAAGCTTATGCGATGGCCGTAAACCTCTCCGGTTTATAGCGGAAAGAGAAATGTGTGCCCTGTACGATGCGTTAAACTCTACAAGTTACTTCCTCGTCATTGCCCAAAGGGGTACGAGGGCGCTCAGCTGCGATACGTTTCTGTAGAAGGCTGCAGTAGGGTTAGGTGGGTGCCTACATGAAATGCCCATGACCATAGCCCACCGAAGCTACAGCAGTTCGGTTCAGCCGAGTGGCGTCAATGTAGAAAAGAAAAGGAGCTTGGCGGTCGGCGGCTACGTGACGGCGGTGACTTGTGAGTGTCAGACCGCCACGGCGGATCGGGCTGCGTTTTAAGGGTGGGGCGGTCAAAGGGACATCGGTATAAGGGTTCACTATCTATGCTTTGTTATTCGGCGCGGACGAGGTTAGCCTACGATGGTTGGCGTAGGCGGCAGCAGCGCTAGTAGCAGCCATATCCTCTGTAGCAGCAGCAGCAGCAGCACTTGCGCTATGAAGGGGTAAACGGCAGCGGGTGAACCCGATGGGGCTGTTGTGCGACGTAGATTTCGTAGGTTCCATCGCTTTTTGCCGAGAGATGGGATGGGTATCCACTGTGCCCGGCCCAGTATCACCAAGTCTACTAGCTGGCCGTTAATGGATTTTCGTGCTGGTTGCGGCTTTTGCCAACCGATACCAAGGCATAGTGTGCAACGGCGCAGGCAGACCCACAGTTTACATTCGCGTATACACTACCGCAGTCATTCACAGACCCTGGTTTAACTTATGCATCGTCGGGTATACTGGGACCAAATGGCATATTCTTGCATTGTATGAGTATCAAATATTGTAAAGTTATCGTATAGACACTATATTGTTGGTTAAATATAGTCTATTTAGGTTCACATGTATCAACAAAGCTACCACAAAGGTGTCAATTTATAAGCCATTATTTCTAAGTCTGCCTGAAGTGCTACTCTTTTTTTAGGGAGAACTTTTATCTCGCTTGGTGAAGGTAAACTTAATATTGTTTAAGTTATTTAGACGTTACACGTATATCAGAAGAAATAAATGCATGACTCAATAAGCGTGACCCCCTAGTGAACGTTTGTATGAGATACGCAAGAATTTGTTGGGCAGCTTCAATCATCCCGAAAGAGAAAACAAAAGCAATTTCCTATACGTTTTTTTCATTTTCACGTTAGCCTAGCCCAGAGGGTTTCAATTGCATTACATATAGAAGAAAATGTCAGCCCCTGAAAGGCCATGTTCCTAATTCATTCCTGTTCGCGTCATATCGAATCGCAAGTATCGCATAGTTTAGCGTTACTAGACACTTCAAGAACACGACATCTAAAGCTGTGAAATGTTTTTGGCTCTCTTTTCTAATCTCTGTCTTTCACTTAACCTCACAGGACAAAGCTGAAGGCACCCAATTACGGGACCTGGGCAGCTATATGACGTCAACGTCACGCATCGATATCAACTCGGCGCATAATATTATTATTTTTTTTGCACTATACGGAAATGTGTCTCATGTTAAAATTGAAAGTAATTTATATCCAATATTTTTACTTCAGGCCATAAAAAGGTTTCACACATGCCACGGTCGATAGAGTCCATCGTCGATTAACACTTTTTTTTATGATAATTTATGTAATAATAAAATACCCAATGACACCTTTGCTTTGTGAGCCGCATCACACAGTAATTTTCTATAAATAGAGTGGTTGCCTAACGTTAATTATTTGGTTCTCTAAGTCCCAGATATAATAATTTTGTTTACACAAATAATTATTCAGTTGGAAATAAGCCAAAGTTATTCAAAGATTGCCACTATGATAAGCTCCCCATTTCGATAATTAGCTCTTTTAAGGAAAACAAAAGCCGCTACAGACCGTACTTTTGCAATATAGCAGATCACACAATCTGCTAACTCTCACCTGTTTACGGCAGCTCCTTTTCTACTCTATATGTTCCTCTATATTTCAAGTTTTACGTCCGGTATCGTCGCTAGACGCGGCTCCATCGAACGGCTGGCTCCCAGTATGAAACCAAGTCTGTTTATGCCCAGGTTCGAGTCTAAACCACAATGTGTCCCTAAGATTGGTAGGCAGATATTAGTTATGAAGGGGACTCTATATATCCATATTTGAATGCAGATGTTTTATAGCATTCGCTTTAGAGCGTAAGTATAACGCTAAGCTAAACCCTAATAGAGTTCACTGGCGATGTCAGAGGTGTGAGTACCGTTTAGTGTATCCCGCCCGCGCAAATAAATTCCCAACCTCCATCAATAGATAGACTTATACAAATTTATTTACAACTGTATACCCATATATATAGTATGCGTGTAGTGTGTTTTGCGACTGATCAGGTAGTCAAATGTCTGCTCGGCAGAAAAAGACTTGCGTGAAATATTTCTAAATCGAGAACTAGGGTCCGTGCGTAATCTGCACAGGCCTGAATGCACGAGATACAATAATGGCAACTATCTTCAAATTTGGCAATGCTGGTTCAAGTAAACGCTTCCTGTGAGAGAATATCCGACATTATTCGGAAGTTATATATACGGAAGTTCTACCAAGTAGAGAATTTTGTCCGCTGGGACAAAATCTCAAGATATAACGAGATATAACAAGCGACAGAGTGACACAAATTAAAATTTTGAAAGTGGACAGCAGTAGGGAGGCTAGATAAGGTAACTGGACGAGGCGGATGGGTGTGTCGAAGTAACGCAACGCGTCGTCTGAGGGTAGACAATCCCTGCAAATCGAGTTATCTGTTCCTGCCTTCCCAAATGTAGCTGCGCAAATTTTGTTGACAAAAAAATGGTATACGAAAACGTCGTGATTTTTTTGAAGTGATAAGACAACAGGAAGAAATGGAAGAAAAAAATGACGCGTCTGACAATACGAATGAAGTGTGTAAGAGCTTCAGAGGCGTAGGAGTATGAAAGAAAGTTCTGAACCTCGCCAGTATCCAACCAGTTCGTAGGTAGCGGTCATGTCACCCCACTCTGACCTCTAGGATGATACGAAGAAATTAGAGTAAGCGATACGTAACCAATAGTGTGCTGATTTTTTCGTTTGTTTTCAATTATAATTTCAACGATTCAGGTTCTATAGCTAAGGTTTCATGATTTCTGAGTTCCTTTTAAAAACAATTTCAATTACTAAAGCTTTTATAGAATCGTTTATAGACAAGAAAAAAAATAAGGGTTTTGCTAGTCGACACTATGTAGCTCTATGTCATGCCGATGAATTCTTATGATATTGTTTTATTTCTTTATTCTTTATTACTTAGGACACTCGTCCTGCAGAAATAGAAAAGGTCGTGACTCGCTTATGAACGGCTATAAATCGCAACAGTGATTTGAAGTTGTTCAGACTGAATGCTTCTATAAACCTTTGTATAGGACACAAAGTGACTCCTCATTTTGCTACTGCCAATCATATTAGAGGCTCACAAGTCATTCTAATGCTTCTCGGTATCATACCGATGCGAGTGATTTTTAAACGGGCACCTCAAGACGGCTTCGAGACTTCAACATTTGACTATCGGCGAAGAAATTACATTCGCGAGAAATGGCTTGAGTACGCCGAACACGTTGTAATGCACTGAAAAGACGTCAGGGCGTCTTTGAGCTGTCAGATGGCATTCTGCCGCTATTCTTATGAATGGAGAAAGCCACGCCTCCATCTATTGGCTCGATGATAGAGCGAGCTTCAACGGAGTTCGACTTCCTTAGAATATGAGAGCACTCCGAAGGCGCTGAAGACGTTGAAGGCCAATCCTACTAAAAGTGGATTACCGTCCATTAAATCTAATCGGAACCTTCGCCAACGCTTTTAAGACGTGGTCGCTTTTTTCCGTGATTGAAGTTTTCGCCAATCTTTTACCGTCGCAGCAGCCCGGTGGCTCGCTTTTTTTCTCTCTGACACTCAGGGAGAATCCGTTGAAAATCAAGTTAACCCGGCTCGTAAGCCTGGCTGCATACGAGTGCAGAGCACTCTATTTTTTACGACGTTTTATCTTTGGAAAAGCTTTTAAGAATCGCCGTCGAAAGAATATCTTCCTTAGAAATTAAACTGAGACTACGAAAGGGATGCAATATTCGAAAGATCTGATACAGTCTACAGATATAAAGGTTCCTGCTGTATATATAAAATAAATAACTTATGTAATAGGTTACTTAAGAGCGATACATGCGATTACGCCGCAAATTATATGTGACAATTAATCTAGTCAGGTCACATAATAAAGCGCTTCACGAGTTCTGATGCGAAGTCGAAATACCTATGCCTCACCATCGAACTATTATGAATAAAAGATGTTCACGTCGCTGATATTTATAGGCAAATCTGTTATTAACTCTCTGCCTAAACAGTAGAAACTCTTCCGTGCGGCTATCCCACTAGATAGAGATATGCCTTTGGCAGAAACAGTACTATCGATTTGAGCTACAAGATTGATCTATACGATTCGCCTTTATATGAAATAACTCGTCCTGAAACAGTGTAAATCTCACAATTATGGATACATCTAGTTACTTTTTGTTCTCTAGAAAAGACTTAAGGCCAGTAAACTTCTTTTCGTTCTTAGCTACCCGCGAATATCTTGATTGTAGCTCTCACTATAATTAGTACCATAGCTCTCTTCAATGATACAACTTTGGTTAACCGATCTAAACACACAAATGTCATATTCGAATCTAGGCTGTACTCCGCCCAATTTCAGTCTAGCGTTATTAATTCAACAATCGTTTTTAAAATGCCCCTTTTCTTGTTTTTCCTAAATCAGACAGTTCTGAAGAGGCTTTTACTCAACGGCACATATTGCATTGTCTGTGAAGCTTTCTCAAAACCTACACAAGAAGACATATTGCCCTATTTTTCGGTTCCTATTTCGAGCTTCGTTCGAGTTCTATTCGAGTTCCTATATAGAGCACAATAGCTGACTCTCCTTCAGGACTACGACAGCGTCCATGCATCACTGCGTTTCACCAAACAGTCTTCTATTAAAAACAACAACTCGGGCAGGTGGCCATTAACTAGGTGGATCAGGAAATGAAAAACCCGATGTGGTGATGTGTAGAGGGAGAATTAAGATTCAACAATAATACTTCTGCACATCAACTTCAGGCTCAAAGCTGGCTATCTGGTCCCGATCCGTGGCCGGAGAAAGCCGGCAGTTGTCGGCACGTGCACTAAATGTGCCGAGAAAACCGCAAGCGTTCGGGCAGGTAGACAGTGGGGTCGAAGACAGAGTTCTTGAGCCCAATTATTTTGCACGCTGTTTCTAGTATCCCAGTGGAGAACGACGTGCGGCGATGGCTAACCAACTGCCTATTAAAGCAGACGTTCCCAAGATTCGTAAGGGAAGAAATACGAGTACATACGGCGAACAAGACGTAAAATATGGTACCTGGCATTGGTAAAGATGTACCTGAACGAGAAGATATTGTAAGTGGGGCGCTGGCAGATGCAAAGCTGAGGCAAATGTTTCCGACAAGCGAAACTAATATTATAAATAGGCCTTTGGCTGTACTTTGTTTGGGAACTGCCTTTTGCAAATCGGTTTTTCATACGTAGAATTAATCAATAACTAGCATTACCAGTAGCGTAATAGTGGCTGAATATTTTTGTGTGAAGTAGGGTAGCTGCTTTGTAGCCGGTACAATTCACTCAAATTTATAAATGGCAATACAGAAAGACGCGCTGCGTGCAATGGGTGATTCATTTAATTTAAACCTTGCGTTTTACAACCTCCGACTTGTTCAAGTTGTTTACAGTTTAAGCTAATACCTAGCTGTCGTAACATCAACAGCCATTAAGCCCAACTATCAAACAAATAAACTAACCATCTGACCCCGATCCGACACACGTTATGGCCACAACAAGCCAATGTCGCCTAATTTTTTTTAATTAGCGACACCACAAATTCTACCAGTTCTACTCAGTATGTATCGCAAGCTGTCCTTTACAATTTACGTATCCAGCTTAATTTATCTAGTTAATTTTAGCTTACGATTGCGTACTTTAGTGTTGTATATCTGCAATGTTCTCACGGTCTAGTTTGCCCCTCTCTTTCCTCAGTCTCTGTTCTTGTCGTTAACTAAGACACGCAGGACGCACTCGCGCGCGACGAAGTTCTCCACTCAGTTGAAAGCATGCGACCCTCCGCGACGAAGCTTATCTACATTTCCGTAATATCTAGGTCTTCTGCCTTGCAAACTGTGCCCCTGCGTTCTTTTTCGCAGTAAACAAAGAAGTCGGCCGTAAGGCCGTCGGACTTCTGCGGCAATCGTATTAGCGATGTACCTGCACATATGACAATATGTGCAGGCATATTGCCACAGCTTTGATCATAAGCTGGATCCTAGGGAGAAACAATGGAACTGTTAGGACGGCGAGGGGCTGGGGTCTAAATTTGATTTTAGAGTATCTACACGCATGTCTATGCTACATTTGCAAGTAATGTCCAAGCTTCGAATAAGTGGTATTGTTGTTCTTGCTGTCAGAGTAACGCGTCTAACTGAACGTATAGTACCCAATCGACAGTAGAGGCACCCATTCAGACCGGAGCCCAACTTCAGAAAGGAAGCGAAAAGAATGACTCTAATCACCTTTTGTTTTTATTTGCCATTTAGCCCCATGTTTTGTAAAAATTATATGGCCCATAACATTACTTTCAATATGCACGCCCCTTCAATCTCTCTACGCCTATAAGCGCCCGCTATTATTGCACGAGATAGATTCTAAAGTAAGCAGAGGCCATGTACAGAGAAACACACTCACCGCAAAAGAACCTATCTACGGCACAAAGATTAACTTGTCGTGTTCAAATGTACGATTATTTTTTCTCTGTTTTTTTTTTGAATTCCTGCGCTGCTTAAACGAAGTGGAAACCTCTAATAACCTCACCGTCGTCAGGCGACGAATAACGGTGGCTTTTTGAAGCATGTCGCAAACCACTAAAGGCAAAGGAAAGCGTAAGGGATTTTTCAAGGCGGCGTCGTTTTCCTCTTGTAACTTTTCGTAGTAAAAGAAACAGGGTGCATATATTAGCGACTGAGCGGCCAAACGACGCGAGAGTCTCGCCACCAAGCCACTAACGTACCCAAGCTAACACCCAGTTTTAACGCAGTCAGAAACACCAATGTAAAGACCTCTCTGCATGAGCCCTTCTGACCATGAACTAGCCATTTACATTCTCGTCCATGATAGCATTTTATATCAAATATTGTTATGGTAATAATGCCTATTGGAAATATTCTTTTGCACTTATGCACTATTACATGCACTTATAAGGATATGCTCGAGATATATATTTACCTCGGTTGTTTCGTGTAAATAAATGAGCTAATAAAAAACTAACAAAAGAATCGCGATTCGGGAAAGTCTGTTTAATGCCATTGATTTGGCTGTCTCGCCATTGCAGTTACTCAGTTTTTGCAGTATTCTAGTTCCTGCTGCCGCCTTTAACGTTATCGTATCAATCCTGTTCTGCGCTGTCTCTATTTAAACAGGTCAACATAATGAATATAATCAATTTCTCTGTTTGTTATTGCATGAGATAGTTCAGTTTTTCCATGATAAACATGTACGCCGATCGCTCTCCATTTGTAAGGCAACAGCGCCCTCTATTTCCCCAATCCTTGGCTATACAAATATTTACCCCATACGTATATTGCACATTCCTAGAGGAATAGACCGAAATTTTCAAATATCCATTCACACGTCACTCATAGATACCTACCTCTCGTGCAGTTTACCCCACGCTGCCGTCTAGCTTATGAGTACCGTCCGGGTACGAACAGATCTACTAGGAGAGCACATCGAGTTCTGTTTTACAGCGGCCAAAAACCTGCGCCTCACACTACCTCGATAGCGTATTTGACTACATCTCACTATGATAATATGTACAACTCATACGGGACAGGCTGCCAAACGCAGGTTTAAGGTTGAGCTGAGCGTATTTTGTGTTTCCCAGAATTCCCTGTCTATAGTATGTACATGCAAAGTGTACGTGTCTTTTTCTTCCTAGTTAACTAACACTAACAATGTTTATCCTGCACTTGTGGAGTTCCCTTTTATTTATCAAAAAAGAGCCGGCAATGAAATAAGTGCTATATTAATTCAGCAATCTTTTACAAAAGGTGTTCTCGAAGTACAGCCAGTCATACTGTTATTGTTGTTGCGCATTCTCATTAGAGATGTTCCTTTAGTTTTATGGGAATAGGAAAAAACAGACTCGTAGAGGAGTATTATCATTGTTAGGTTGCGTACGGTGATCTACGAAATTTCCTTTTAGAACTAAGGCACACTTAGGTAACTAGATGCATAGCCTACAAAAGACAATCAATATATCGTTAAAACTAAATACAATAAAACTTTTCCAAAATAATGATGATCATAATAATAGTCATTACCTTTTAGATTTTATTTAGCAGCTCTAATACTTGATACGGCCTCGAATTGGTCATTAAAAACTTCTAACCGCACCCAGAATCGAGTAAATCACGTTGGACTTCCTCTGGTGCCCCAGTTGTTCCGATATGCGCCATCCACGCACTCGCTAGAAATCGTGCAGCAGACCTTTACAGATATTAACCAATAAATCCACTATTTAACTACCCACGCGCGCATGGTATCCGAGAATTCTGCACGACGGCAACTATAAGCACGCTCGCATCTTCATTAATTCTAATTATGAAAGGATCTCGTCGTCCATTTTTTTTTTATTGTTTTTCGGCCTGAATGCGTCTGTGTGTATGGTAAGTAGAAGTAGAAACCATATATTATAATAGTCCGGATAATTCTAACGGACTGATCAACGACTACTCTAGGGTAAACAGTCTGCTATAGACCTTCTTCCTGGCTGCACACACAATGAGGCTGCATGCTGTGTACAAATAAACGTACCCTATTTGTACTGTTATCGAGAATACTTGGATGGAAGACTCTCATACACCTGCTAAAAAGCCTCTCGCAAGATGTATTACGCGTAAATCAGAATAAAACTATCCTGCCGCTTAGGTGTTAAGCGCATCTAAGCAGGTTTCAAAAAACTGAGGTCGGGAAAAATGGGCGACATTGGGGAGACCTTTGGGAAACTGCGAGATCCATATTAGTAAACCTATTCAAAATTAAATCGACTGGAAGTAAAACAGTAGTTGTAATCGATGATCAACCTTATTCTTTCGCATTATATTGTGATTTTAAACACTCGTTCTGATCGTGATTTAAAGAAGCACCAACATTTAACTTTCTACACCAAAATTTAACATTGGAATTTCATTACGGTAGCAACAATCGGACCAGGAAAAATATCAGCTGACTGCGCCGGGAATTCGGCAGGTTGCCTATGAAGATATCAATCTGGTCTCAGGACCTCAGACTTGCGAAAATATCTCTTAGTAGAATTAGCAATTGCTCTCGAATTCATAGCCGGATATAGTTGCGGATAACGTTTGCGAAGGGTAGAATTGCGTCACCCACTCACTTATCATGGTTAAGGATACAGATTTAGGCCAGGCGAAATTATACTAGTCCTTCGTGATATTTTTTTCGGGTTATATTTAATCGCAACCTGATAGAGATATTGGAAAGTCTCTTTTTTTTTTTTGATTTCCTTTAGTGATGTTGCCAAAACAACAGCCCGCGATTTCGTGGTGCCTAGCCGTGGGACGATTGATCTGTCATTGATTTCTGTGGACGGCTTAGCGTTACATATATGTGAAGGACAGTGTCATACGGAGGCCGCTCACAGGGTAATAAGGTCAATCGATTTGCACAATTGGCATAGACCAAAAAATGAATCGGAAAACCGTAAATCGTTTACGCACATTTATACTTTTTGATTCTATGTAATTTAGAGTTAGTTTTCCATCCGTTAATCCCTTATCAGAATCAATTATAGGAAATCGTTTCTTTGATCAAGGACTGTTTGTGCAGATCTTTGACACTCCACGTCTGAAGACTCAATCGGTACCTTCAAGTACCGTGTAATATGCAAAAATGGAAAAGAAATTGCTAAAGTCGTTGGACATAATTTTTGCGACGTTCCTATCCTCGCTTGTTCTAATTTGTTTTGATCGCATGCAAAGGACCTCGCCATGAAGATAGATATACATAGTATTTGTATATGTGGATATATAGTTTTCTCAAACGGTCTTGTCCCTTCGATGACCTTCTGCATTCGCCACCGTCCCCGCCATGACTCGCACCCATGCACTAATTAATATATCGTCAGGACCGGTGGTTCTATCTCTCTTTCTGTTTCGCTCTACCTTTTTCCCTCTCCGGGCGCGTGAATATGGTTCGAAGTTATCGCCTTTGACGCCGTCAATTCGTTCCTTCCCTTAACAACGCTTTGCCTAGGGCAGTTCTGTGCAGCTAGGTAGGGTGCCTTACGTAATGGTCTGGAGGAACTGGATAGGCAGATCGTAAGATAGCCGGATAGCTGGGAGTGAGCTTGTGAGCTCCCGATGATTTCCTATCCGTTTTCTTTCCGAACGAGGGCGTCTCCTCTCGTTTCATGTCGAGCTTCTTTCAGTACCAAGGATGGATGCAGAAGTAAAGTTTGGAAGAAAAACGGTACATTCAACCAGGACGATAATGGCAACATAGGGCCAGCGAACTACTGGGCCGTCAGAGTACCGCGTTTCTGTCGCCCTTCCTGCTAGTTCTTCAGCAGCCATGCTTGGTCTTTGCGGGGTCACTGCTTGTGGTTCTGTTCTATGCGCCTTTACGCTATACGAATGGCAGGAGTGAAATCTGGCTGCCTCGAGGAGCCTATGGAACCTACGTCCCCTGAGCTCCGTCGACGTAGTCTTGTCCCTTTGCTTCGCTTTCAACTAGGAATCCTAGACTATAGAGCCGGAAAATCGTCGGAGGGTCATGCGCGGATTGTCGGTAATCTACCATTTTTGACAAATGCATATTGTCATTGAGTACGATTGCGTTCATTGTCGTTATCATCATCATCATCATCATTATCATCATTATAGCCTTCGTAATAAGATGAAGCAGCGAGACGAAGCATTGAAGAAGATGAATATTAGCTCTGTGTGGTAAACTGCGATTCTGAACGAAATTCTACTGGCAACAAGTTCAGGTGAGTAAAACTTGACGATAAGTTCGCTTTGAAATCTGTCGATTCAGGCAGCTTTTGAGAACAAGCAAGACTGGGCACTGTAGAACATTTGTGACATCATTAATAAATGTTCATTGAGTATGTTCAACATTTTGAAGTCTTCTTATCTCAACCGCTATTGGTGTGAAAAAGGAGCTTATATAACAATATATTATCCCAAAAGTAATAATAAATTAGGTTATTGGCGCGGAGCTTTGGATTATGGTGGAACTCCGCAAGGAACTAACCAAAAAATTATCGAAGGTAAATTTCTATGGAATTTGTTTTTCTATCGTTCTCTAAACGCATATTCAAATGTACAGACTTTCAAAATATAAGAAAAAAGATATTTTAGAGAATATTTACAAGCATTTCAGTTTGAAGGTATCGCACGGTGACGGTGATCAATGGGACAAAAGGCTGGTACGATATTTGGCAATGCGTGGTCTTCTAAAACACGTTTTATTTACTTTTCGTTTGATTGATAATTAAATATTTTATGCAAAAATTGCTTATGAAAATTTTACTTATTCTTATTTTTGATAGAATTACGACACTTTTTAATCACTTGTAGACTGATAGTGATGATCTCACGTAGAGAACTTACACAAGATACGTGTTCTATATGTAGAGGAACGCAAAGCACGTTACAGGAACACATAATCCTTTAACAAAACTTACCGTTTAATTGAGCGTTAACTATTATTAACGAAAATTATTTTCCATTGGCTTTTGCTAAATTCTTCAACGAAAAGAATTACGAACAGTCTCCTATACGATATTGAGCACCTGGCCGCTATAAAGAAGAATAATGCCAATAGAATCAAGATGATTCTAATTTTTGAAAATACTGAGAGCTTCAATGAGGCTTTTCCATAACTCTCGTTGAAAATATTGAAACAGATGATATGAAGCAGCTCTTCTAACCACAGGTATTAACCATTACTTTATGCCTGTATGAAACGATGCTCCAGCGTTTGCTAGGCAACCATTCAGTGATTATTTGGCTGCCGTCCCCAGTCAACTGATACTTCCTTATCCCGCAGAAACAGCTAAGCTCGCCTTTTACAATGGCTTGTTACTACAGTCATATGTCAAGTTCGCCCATCGCCTGAAGTTATTGAAGGAGAACTGTCGTTAAGCGTTGAGTGTTTGTTTATTTACGTGTAAAATCTTTCCAACGTTCGATCTTGAGGGCCTCTCAATCAATTGAGTGTAGCGCGACACGTTATTGCTTTAATAATTCGTCTAAAATTATCCCTATATCCAATAAAGTAGATGTACGCAGGCATACAAATGTGGAAATTATGCAAGTTAAACCGCTTCTGCTACTGTATCAGGACTCATTCAACAGCTTAAGCACGAGCAGTTACATTCTTTCTTATCAACATAACTTCGAACTGCTCTACGAGAGCCCTCGACCTTAAATATAGATTAACCGGTAACTACTACCTTACTCTAATGTGCCTTCGACCTGCTAAGTCTAAATCGACACTGCTGATTTGAAGCGTATTGATTTCGACGAAATCATTCGCTGCACTGCAAAAGATACAGTGGTTCGTCCCCAAAAATCAACACGGAGGCTTCTATCCAAGTACAACATCCTCTGCCAACTAAAAAACAAAAGGTTACTCCAATTCAGATCATAGATTGTTTTGAATTTCCATTCCTATGCCGATGGTTATTTAGTCTCTCGCTGCCTGAACTTTTTCCGTAACCAGGATCTCGTCTTCGAACGAACCATTCGGTAGCTGCGTCCTTCAAGTCTTTTCGGCATGTTGTACCATCAACAATGGTTAGCTGACCACCTTACTCTGGTAAGACGCACGACGTTGGGGGTATTTACGCTAGTATCTTCTAAAGGCTACCCCTTTGCATTGTGTCCTCTAGAAAAAAAAGGTTGTTGTAATCTCGTAAAAGAGTCCCACGCAGAAACAATTCCAAGGATGTCATCCCCCACAGGAACCGATCGTCGAGGCATCGTTTATGGCTCGGCTGGCAGATTATTCCGCCCATCAAAGATACCCCACTGATACTCCGATACCTAGCTAGCAGTCGCCAGCCGACGTTGTAGCGAAACTCCTACCTGATTGCCATTTCATCTGACCATGTAATTTTGGTTTTCGCGTTATTTCTGTCTTGTCCCGAGGAAGCGATCGCATTGATTCTTAATCGAGAGTGATTCAGCGGAAGTTAATTATTTGCTGGCATCGTTATGTATTGAAATAGCTTTTTGATGAAATAAAACCAATAGCAGTCTAAATCAAATGGTTTCTGAGAGATGAGCTTGAAAAAAGCATACATGTTAAAAGTTCTTTTTAAAACCAAAATGAATAAATCTGTCTGTCCTGTCCAGACGAACTACTAGTTCAATAACAGATTGAAGCACC
Source organism: Varroa jacobsoni (assembly GCF_002532875.2). Taxonomy (NCBI): domain Eukaryota; kingdom Metazoa; phylum Arthropoda; class Arachnida; order Mesostigmata; family Varroidae; genus Varroa; species Varroa jacobsoni. The sequence goes on along the minus strand of NW_019213172.1, from coordinate 82,220 downwards.
GGCTTGAGTGAGTTGAGTTTCACTAATAACATTGACTGACGACTCGCAAATAGAGAGAGATTACTAGGTTCCGTTTAAATGAGCTTTTTTTGGCCTGACGTTTACGTCTCCATAGCTCTAACTTATCCCCTATCTGAGGTGAACGGATAACTGCTATTCATAATGAACACACCGTATTAACCAGTATTACAGGTACCTGAATGAGTCAACTTGTTTAATAAAAAAAAGCCATATTACAACATCGTGAGATATAATAAAAATTTGCGCAAACTGCCACCAAAAGATCTTCTTGAACTACTTATGGCTTTTCCTGTCATTACGGACCATTACCATTATGTAGTTTAGGTTCACAGGTGTATTTTTTGAATAAAAAAAAAAACAACACTACGCGTTTTCCGTTCAAACAAGTCTACGATGGGTATATTATTCTTACAGTTACACTAATGGCGGTCTTCCTCACGTCGGCATCACCGAGCAGCGATGTTGCACATAAAACGAAGCTTGCGAACTTTCTATTTACTAGTTATACTAGAAACACTCAGAAAAATTCATTGGTTTCCGTTGTGTCGATAAAAGTATTAGGAGTTTGGCTGTCGGCTGCCTAGCTAAATGTCTGGAGGGCTAGTGGTATTTATCATTACTACAAATGATTTAATTGACTCGACATTAGTGACTGAGGCTCAAGAGCGAGATGGAGAGAGGTGCACCCGGCCGTCGAGAAATGAAGAAACCCCACAGGAAAATCCTCTGTCAACGACCTTCATAGTCGAAATCCTTTTCTACATCGACACAGAAAAAGCCAGAAATAGAGAAAGGCTCATGGTTCTCTGTGGCAAGCAATGGTATTACGGACGTTACCAGAATCGAAATTGACGGACCGACACACACCCCCGGCCAGATTGACTCCACTGGCAAAAAAGCACATTCATTTTCGATCCTCTTATCCTCCTTCCCTTCCCGCTTGTCCTTGCTTTTCATGACCTTCGATGAGGAGGTCCATTAAGTGCACTGCACAAGGCTGCACATGCTGTAGTACGTACGTCCAATGGTTACTTGCTTCTCGCTAGATGTCTGAGGATCGTAGACGTTGGCACATCTGTGCTCTGACAGCGCGAAGGCAAGAAAGAGTAGTCCGCGGATTCCACGCGGCTAATCGACCGAAATAAGGGGTCCGGCAAAAGGGCCGGTGAAGGCCCGCAAAGAAAGCCTCAGTGTAGCAGAAGTGGGAATGCGTTGCGAAATTAGAGGACGTTTGGGACGAGATAGATCTGCCAAACCTGAAGAAGTACACAACACACACACAATGCGAGAATGGTTACATAAAGAAACAGCAGTCAAGTAGGGAAAAGAGGACTGAATACTGGAGAAAGCGCGAAAAGACAGATGAAGGCAAGGAGAAAGTGCGGCTGCCAGAAATGAGATATGATCTTAGTTGATTCCTAGTCCCAAGTGGGGCAGTACGCATTTAGGGCTTTTTCATGTCAGTGTATCCTGCCTTAGCGAGGAAAGACCGTATGGTGGCAAAACATGTGTTAACTCGCTTCCATCTGGTACATTGAGTACTCAGAAGAAAATCGAAAGCATTACAAAGGATAAAGTAGCATGCCCTTAGTTTCCACTACTTGGGATTTTACAACACATTCCAGGAGAAACGGATCAGTAATTTGGATAAAGTAAATGAGAAGACGGGACCGAAGGTTGAGGCGTCGAGGCTAGGGAGTAAAAGAGAGGCCCTAACTTGTTACTGCAACAAAGAGGACAACTGTAGATTGACGTGTAGCCTGTGTCAGAAGTGAGAAGAAACAGAACAAAAGAAAGGATGGTTTGCTCAAAGGATAAATAATAACAACAAGACGTCGGTCAATTGCTCATTGTCAATAGTTAAGACGCGCCCAAAAAACCTTCGGATGCGTTCGATGCGCAAATAACGCTTGAAAACGATGTTACAGTTTTCAACCGTACTAGCACCCATGAGAAAACTAAAGTTGCTAATAAGGTAACATCGGACTGCCTTTCTTGTTGCCGGGGCGACGACACTGAAGAGAAGTTCTCCTAGTATTTACACGAGGAAAGACATACGTAAAGCCTGACATTGTCTCGATCCATTTGACTTAGTACTTACTGTCCCTCGTGACGCTGCTGGAATTTTTATCGTTCATTCGGAGACGTATACTTGGAAAGTCTCTTTACATTGTTTTCAGGACCATAACGGTTAGTAGGTATGCGGAAGCGGATGCGCAAGCCGTAAACTCGTTCGTCGGCTACTTCGTCGTTCTTAGGCATCTTGCCATCTCCTGAGAGCAGTGGTAGCGGTGTGACCCTGGTACTCGTCAACGCAGCGGCATTGTTTTGCCCACAGCTACACCCTTCAGTTTCAACATGTGCACTATTGAAGTAACACATAAGAGTGCGGTAAATCCAGCAACAATATCACACATACGAAGATGTTATAATGGTACTGCGTAAACGGCACATAGAGAAACTACGCTTCCATACAATAGCAACGATAGGTGACCAGCGTTTCTAAAAATATTAATTTTACCGAATACAATGAGCCGCTTCGAGCAATCTATTCTCACATAATTAACCACCCAAAGAAAAGTATATATCAAGAATAACATATTGTATAAAAAATAATCACTTTATACAATGATTTTTTTGCCGTATCTCTCTCCTCTACATTTCGAAGCAATGTCTTCTGACTTCTTCTTATAGTTCCGTGTGCTAAGTTGCGTTAACCTGCAAGAAAGCATATGAGTCTCGTAGGGGCTGTAAGGCGCTTATGAAATAAATACTAAATAATTGTACCCAAATAAACATTCGCATTTTCGTGATTCATAAATGCAAGTCAGTAAGCGTATTCTTTTAATTGCATCATGAGTTACGATTTTCATCATGTAAAAATTCAAAATCAAGTATTTTAGGACACCCGAAGGTAAATATAAACAAATATTTCCATTGAAAAAGGGAATACGGAAGGGACGCTATGAAGGTATAAAAATGTAAACCTTACTCCTAACGGATAACGTGCCTTGAAAATTGTGACGTTTATAGTTTGTAGTAACGCTTCTGCGAGGTTGTACTATGTTGTTTTTGAGGCAGACACTCCAGGAGACCGCCAGAAACAAAGTGGTAAACAGGCTTCCAAAAAATATTCATACTTTAATAAACTCCTTAGTGGCGCTAACATTGTTTTTGCACCTAAACAACTCCTTGCGCACATAATTATTTTTTATTATCCCTATAATTATCCTATATCTAAATGTGCAAAAAAAAAATCTAACCTAATTTTTTTATATCAAAACGTGTAGAGAAGTCAGCAAATCTGGCAACTTAACACATTGTGGATATAAGTATACACCTGACAAGCGTAATGAACGAGAAATCTTCTTTTTTTTTTTTTTTTTAAAAATAACCAACGACTCCGTGCTTTCTAGTGGAACAACTATTTAGGGATTTTGCTTTTGTTAAAATAATAACTCACCTCAGTTGGTTCTTGATGTTCCTATAAAAGTGAAGCTTAAATTGGGATGAATTTATTTATAGACAAACGATAAAAGGTAGCAAGTGGCACAACTTGAACAAACATACGGGTTTATGCGCTATATGTTTAAAATGGGCCTGTACTTCAGTAAAACTAATCGTAACTATACGAATATACCACTAACCTAACCTAACCTATTCGACAACAGTACAGAACTAATACATATAATTTATATGTCAGCAGACGGTCAAATTTTATTGTACAAACTTAGTTGGCCAATAACATTGCTAAAACATCGCTTGTTGAATACTGAAGAATCAGCTACTTGGTTTTTTTTTGGCCTGAACATTAGGTAACTCTTTACGGCGGAATTCGGGTCTGTATCAAGATTACAGTGTAGGCGAATTAAGCAATTAGAACAGAACCGCGTACAAAATGGATTTGAAAAAGGCATAGCGTTCGACGCCAGTAGTTTATTTCCTGTCTGCATAAACAAATTACGTCCATTTATCTTTATTTAGAGTTGGTGGGCAACATTGACGCCCGCTCTGCGTTTATCCATTACGTAAGCTTCCTAGTCACAACGCACACACGACCCACTTTCGATAGAACAGTTCTGATACCGTAATAAATAGGCTGTGTAAAATCAGCCACAGATAAAGCAAAAATAAGTGACAATCCTACGGAACGAAAACAGACCTTGAAAGCTTCCAAAGGAAGGCTGCACTGCCTAAGAATTGACGCATGCCTAAAGTAAACCTAGCCTATTTAACTATACATTAGCTACCGTCTTGTTACTGTTTACACACATAAAAATTACGAGAAACGGATCTTGGATCGAAAGCTTAGACTTACACAATTTCATGTGAGTTCCACTTTGAATTTTGCTTTGTTCTATGGGTCTTATACTTATCTTCAACCTGATCATTTGGATAAGATTTTTTTACTATGATACAATAATGTAGCATTGCTATATACGAACCTTCGCCAATGTCCATATCGGAGTACAAAAATATAAGATCAGTGAAATGTTTCATTAGTTGTCTTTAAAATTAATAATATAATAGGATTATAACAGTTGTCCTTTTACTATGCTATTGTGTCAGTTACATGATGAGAAATACATTCCATCGTGTGCAAATCCTAGCCACCGCTAGCTGGCCTTCACTTCCTGTACCTGACCTATGCCTGCAAACGTGAACCAAAACTAACGACTAAGCAATTCAATTTAGTCGATTTAAATCTGTCGAAAAGTACGAAACTTCGTCGACGTTGTAACTACTGCTGATAGCTAGCCCCCAGTTTACATAGGGTAGCTCCTCTATCCACAACTCTATGGCAAAACGCTCTCTTCATCGAAGGCTGAGCCCGTCTACCGTACGAGAGTAACTGGGGAAGAGCTCGACGTCGTTGTCACCGGAAATAGCTGTGGTAAAATATGAAAAAAAAATCGGCTATACCTTGTGGTAAGTTCCGGTTTAGATCTGCGTGCGCCAACGAGCGAAAGCAGAACTTTGAAAGGAGAGGGTTAGGTCGAAAATGAATACCCCAACGGAATTCTTCTTGGCCTTTTTTCCGTGTCGCCGTCCGCAGTTTAAGAAGATAATGATATGATTCGTCGTCTCTGTGTGCAAAGCGGTGACAAAAAAATGTGTTCCGTCGACTGTTGCCTGTGTATTTTGAGGTGGTGTATGGGAGACCGATTTGACGCAGAAGATTCTTAAAATCTGAAATCGACAAGGTCGACGGCGATCTCACCTAAGGCGACAGATCCACTCAGATCATCGTGTGCTTTCGGAGAGCTGGAATCGGTAGAGAGGATCAGAGATGTGGTTTTTCTCTCGATTGTAATAACAGAATAAGGTCTGACAAGTTAGGCATTCTGTAAATAAAAGCGAAAATTTACCCTCGATTTGAATGATGGAGCGAAAAATGTTTTAGACCGGAATATTTTGAATTGTATGTTCACTGAATTGTATGCATTGCTACAGAAGCCTGATTGTCAACACGATATAAAGTGTATCTATGTCCTACCCTAAACCTTGAATCATGTCCGACTGCCTACGTTCTGTAGGCATACACGCTTCCACTGAATCATAAGAGAAATACATTTCAGCTTGAATAGTAGACACAAACTATATTTTCCGCTTTGGAAAAGTATGCGTCAGCTTTTTTTTTTTTATAAAAATGCTAGTATCCCGCCCACTATTATTGTAATATATCAGTTCAGGAGATACATTTTTATGGAAGGCAGGCATTGAAACTGTAGTAGAGATTGAACTATTTTGAGCAATATGGCAACATCTGTAAACGGTAGGGGAAATGTAAAAACACAAAATAAGAGTTCCACTTTCTTAGCAGTCGTAGCAGATACTTAGGGGATACTGTAGGCATATAAGGAACTAGGTATATATGTACAAAATATAATGCTAGAAGAACGCATCGACTGGCACTTGGTATGGAGCTAGTACGTTGACGAGGTCGACCGTATTTCTGACTTGAACTCGCTGACTCAGGCCTTAGTGTCTGACTGGCAATAACTAGGAAAACCTCCTGAACTCCCCAACCAGACTATTACGTCTGATGTTGCTATTTTTCGAACCTTTTTATTAAAGCCGCTTAAAGCTCGTAGCGGAAGGAAAAATGTTATGAAGTTCTTAGATTGATTGCTTTCAAAAGCTTTCATTGCTGGCCACTAACCAAAAGGCCATAATTGACACAGGACAGGTCAGTTATTAATATTCTATAATAATATTTAATATTTGTTTTTTTTTTAATTTTTAATATTCAATTTAGCGGCCCCACGCTCTTCAAAATAATTAAGATCGTGTCAGAAATACTTAAAATCTAAAAAAAAATTCTAAGATATGCACGTACCCACTAGATAGCCCGGTAGATATCGAAATTTGTGGTTCCAATGAGTGAGAATATTTGGCAATTAGTCCAAGTTATATTTTCCAAAGAGGATCACACAGACAAATTGAAAATCATAGAAATATTAAATTAACCAAGTAGGCATGATATCTGCCCTATTTAACACACAAAGAAGCGGGCGGAGCAAATTACCATGACAGGGTCCCTTATTATTAATATCACTTTATAATCAAGCCGGTTCAATTAGTGGTATTAAGTGGTTCGAATAGTACCCTCGTAATATTTTTATCTACTTAGCATTTATTACTTAGCAACATTTACCTTAGTTGCTTAGCAAACCAGATATAAAAAGCAGTGATCAGATGACAGCCTTTGTAATGTCGGCTGACGTTAAAAAGAAATTATTGGATTAATGCTCAACTGTGAATCCTCGTCATATTTGATATATAAATATAGCACAATAAAATACATTTTTTAGCAAAACTCAAAACATCTGAATACGAGTTCCAGCTGAAGGCCAGTTGCCTCTGAGCAATGCAATATATTAACCATGTGATAATTGTCTTTTTCAGTCCCATCGACGGTTGTCCTCAGTGTGACTTAGCTTCGAGAATATGGCTGATACTGGGCCAGCTGTCTGCGGTTTGCCTCTTGCAGCCCCCGGAAGGAACGTAATTTGTGACCTGACATCGTTTGCAGGAACTTTTCGCGTCCTCTGCACACATGGGACAGGAAAGACAACCCAGAAGACGCTGCGAATGTTCGTACCGCCTGTTCGCTACCTATTTAAACAGAAAGGCATCCACTGTTAGTCAGTCAAAACGATCCTATCCTTCTCTATAAGGCTAAGGTTTGTCGGCTTGCGCAGCAGCAGGCCTAGTAAGCTATCCACCATGTCACCCTTGAAAACATCGTCGCAGATATGCACACAGCGAAGTCTTAATGGCGTCTCGTGCCTACGAGCATTCAGTATGATGGTTCACTACGAGTGTACCTCAGGGGTATAGGACAGAAAGAAAGGTTCTGCCTCTCACACACACAGACACAGCCGTCGTTTCCAAAGCTCCCACTTAGATCCTATTAACACCCCACCCGCAGGCGGTCCCGGGGGTCAAACGCTCGTGTCGTTTCACGCGTCCCGGTACTTTTCACAGCAGCCTCTGTTCCCCATCGAGTCTGCCATAGTCAGGTCAGCAGAGCGGAATAGAATGAAAGGGCAAAAGTTGATGGCAAAACGACTTCGTAGCGACAGAAGCACGATAACAGTGTTAGTGTTCAGTTATCTCACAGGTATTGCCCTAGGTGTCAAAGGCGCGCGAGTATATCAGGACAGGTTGGTCCTAGAGCACACCGAAGGCTCACACAAATTCACACTCGTTGCCGAGACTGCTTTTCTTTATCCTCATGTGAGAATATCGAAGTCACTTCGTTATAGCCAGATGAATACCTACTTGTAAGCGTCGGTCTCCGATGAAGTTTGGCTAGCTGTTTTCGGTTATAGGGGAGCGTCGCAGTCTTGTGTCACGGTACGTACTGCGGATATCACCTCGCAGACCATGTAGTAAGACCTGATATGTCCTATGGAAAAGCAGGGCACATGTGAAGCAATTACCAACCAGGTGTGTACTGTTGCCGTTATTATAGAACGTTGGGTGGGTCGTCAGGCGAAATTGAAGATGGCTGGAACAGATCGTTCTGTTCCTGAGAGAAAGAAAGAAATACGAGCACAAATCAAATGCCAAATTAATGGTCGTTCCAAGACCAATTAGGAAGGCTCTAGCTAATTTTTTTGGTAAGGACGGAGGAATAGACAGGAGAGAAGCGGGCGAAATGGTAAGTTACGATAACTGCAACAGCAGGCTCCAGTCCATGTACTGTACATTGGCTATAGAAAAATAAAACTACCGAAGCAATTAATAGATAGAAATATCTGTCCTGCATTCAGGGTACGCCATGGTCACTAAGTTCGTGTGCGACCAAACCTTAACCGGGCAAGAGTTCGACACTTTTAAAGTTAACACGTCTACATGGAGCTGCAGGGAAATCGCTGCAAAAGGAATGTATGCAGTAAAAATTAGTATGTGTCTATAGTTGTAATGATTACCTATGACATAGACTTCGCTGCAAATATGTGTTTACAATTTTGTCGGTGATTTTAAAGAGGGTCCCAAAAAAAAGGATGTACTCTGCCGCCCGACAATCGAAGTTCGAAGTGCATAATTATCAGGTAAATTAAAGTTGATCTTATCATTATTATACAAGTTATTCAATATAATTTCGAGCAATATAAATTTGGCATCACTAGTAGTCATTCCGATGTATTTCTTCCTGTACGATCCACGTCGCATTAATTGCATATAGAACGTTATTCGACGAACCGGAAAAATGCAAAGAAGAGCAAAACAGATGTCTAACGTGTCTCCGTCGTCGAAGTCGAAAATATAGCCAGCATATGTCTCTTTGTCCTATTGCTAACATCTGGAAGCTCTTCCGTTGACAATAAGTACACATTTTTGAAGCCAAAGTAGTCGTTCTTTGTACTATGCTAAGTGGACCATTCTTCTTTGCAAGGACATGTTATGGACTTAGGTGGACCTGTTAGGCTCGAGTGACGATATAAAAGGACACTAACAAATTAGAGCCTGGGACCAGGGTGCGACGAATAAAAGACTAGGCAAAAAACTACCCATATCAGAGACAAATTACTATATAGTAAAAAATGGCGGTACCTTTTGGTGAAGCCAGGCCACTTCCTATATATCAACTAAGATATTTAACAACAAATATGTAGTGGTTCAGCAGGCTATTTTGTCGAGCAAAAGATCCGCCTCATCAGTAACCACGAACGAAATCATCAGTAACTTCATTATATATGAATGCATTGGGTCATCACTGTATTCAGTAAACGTAATTAATTATTGCCTTGAAATGTTGCTTTTCTGTTGAGTTGAAGACTGTACCCCAGCGCCGTAAATGTGTGTGGATAAGTTTGTATGTATATCTTGCATTTTCTATCAGTACATAGTATTTAACAGTTTTATTCATTTGTGAGCAATTGTCAATACGACCGTGCCACTATGTTAAGACCTAATTAAATTGCCCCTATACAAACAACGATATTGTCCTCTATTGAACGCACCTCAAATACAATCATGCTAATACAAAGAACTTCAATTTAATTTACGTTTCCGATCGATGTTAGACAACATCGATGCCTAGAAGATTTGACCTATGTCCACCCATTACTGCTGTATGAATTACTACCTTCAATTGACGACTTTCGAAGAATCTACTGAATTCGTCTATACCTCCCTCGTACGGATGATTAAAATGATCGAACCTGAGTGAAGATAAGACGTGTGGGCAAAAGTGTAATTTCAAAGTTCTATTAAATGAGTTTATAAAGTGTTTTTCATTTTTATTCGGGGCAGTCTGCTGCTATGACATATGACTAAGCAGTCTTCAAAGTCTTCTCTAAAGTTTTGCACACCAAACTCTGCAGAATGACATGCTATTCGCATTTTGTATTAATGCTAACTTAGTCGGATCCCTAGTTACCAGGCATTGAGCGAAAAATGAGCGAAAAATCTATACGAGATCCTCGTTCAAACCTTTTAGAAAACTTTTCCTCTATTTCAGCCTAGAGACCATTACTTATGCTGCTTGAATCTCTGAGTAGGAGCTTTTATCTGCATTCGAAGTTCAGCCTGTTTGTGTTCAGATACTTACGCTCAATTCGAAGGGTTGCGCTAATGCGGTTGCAAGAAACGGATTTACGCAATTTCAAGTTGCTGAAGAGATGATCTCTGAGACAGGAACACGCTTGAAGAGTCTTCAACTTTTCTTAGCTTAGGCCTACCTCACTGAGAGTGGGCTAAATTACTTGCAAAAAGATGAATTACTTTTCCAGGATTTCTTCTGGTACTGGCTACGTATAGTAAAAAAAACGAAGAGGAATGTAGAAAGACGTCATCCAATACAGTAGTCCTGAAAGGACATAGGACGTATTTCACGTACACTCACATCGGTTGTGCAGCGGCTCTTAATACCTGTATCCTTACATTGACTGTTTAAGTTACGGCGTACGCTTTATGTTTAGAAAGACGCTCAGCGAGGGGTGCTGATCTGAGGACGATTCCATCAGAATATGAAACGGCAAAGGATATAGGAAATAGATCTCTGTACATACATAACCAATATAGGTATCCTCATTAGGATTTTGTTAGGGTGGTAATATAGAACAGCTGAAAATCTACAGTCATGAATACTATGTCACAGACTTCACATATGAAATAATTATGTCATTTCAAAGCTAATAATATCGTACTCATTATACATTCATAGCTTAGACAGGTACATAAAAAATATTTGACCCCTATTTCATGGGCAACTGTCCTCTAAAAGAGAATATAGCCGTGAACAGGCAATGACACTCGGAATAAGGATTAGCAGTTAAATACTACCAGGCAATTGCTCCCCTGCATCAGTGACAGCCTCGATTGCATTTCTCTCTCATCTGACATCAGGCACTCATTAAGTTACGCAATTTTGCCCCTTACAACACGAAGAGTTCCCGCAAGTATTGCCTGACAGCAACTGAATCGTTCCGACTAGTGCCAATGACTTCTCACCTGTATCAGCGAGCATTCAGCATCACCTGGTTTATGTATCATGTCGGGAAATGTATGTACATATATTCTGCTGTATTAATCATCTTTGCGGGACAGCTGTTTCTTCTATATGCTTTGCGGGCATAGCAGAATGGCCATGATGTGAAAGGCGAACTTCACTCAGTCTTCTAATTAGGCAGGATGAAACGATTTAGTAGTTCAAACACTGCGCTGTTGCTAATTACAACGGAAGAGCGAATGCCTGTACAGGTTCTCAATTTCTACCGTGTAGATATTTACGCATATATCGGTATATAAATAGCTTCGTCATCTTGTCCCAGTGGCATATATATATATATATATACATGTATATGTGTATATAGAGGATACAAACGAGATGAAGAAAGAGGCGTCAGCTTAGAAACTCAAGTGCGCAAACTGATATCACAAAATGGAACGCGATTTAGCTTGAAGTATCATACGATGATAGAGTAAAAACTGCGATGCTTAAAACGTTCTACATATAACATACATATGTATGTGTAGGGACGTTATTATAGAATTTCGCAGCAAAAGGGCTACTTCGAAGTAAGCGCGTCCACCCGGCAAGAGCATTTTGAAGTATTAGTCTTCTTACTGCTAGGATTAGAATCGTTACACGTCACCAACGTCCATTATGCCTCTCACAAGGAGTCGGTCTTTAGAAACGCAGATTAGGCAACAAGAAACTCCTTCTCCTGCACACTGTATCAGTCTTTGGTTGCCCTTTGGTTTTGCGTGACGAAGGTCATTTTTCTCGCTTTCACAAAAGGTTCACGATTACAATCTTCTAGTCTGTCCAGCCGTTCCAGATCAAACAACTTGTGTCGCCTTTGGAATTCTATGCCCCTCTCCAAAGCCATCGTTCAAACGAAAAAGAAACGACTGATACACCCACGCAACTCCAAGGAACAGTTATAGAAACGAAAAAGGCAGCAGCCGCAAGCAGTGAATAATAAGTGACGGCGAACTGGTAAAAAAAAACAAAAAAAAAGCACCAGTATTTGTGCGGAATATCGTCATCCTCGGCCTTGTCTATACGGCGATATTTATGCTCGTTCACACGGCGAACAAAACAGAGAAGCAACCCATAATGTTTTCGAGTCGGCCACTACCACCAATGGTCGCATATGCGCGCCTCGACCTTATGCATAGGGGCAGCGTTTGTTGCAGGGTGGAGAATGCTCTATTTGCTCTGCATATGGATGCTACAATTCGCCGTTTGGGCGTGACACGAAAATGCAGCGCCGTTAGTATTTGCAAACCGCAAGAATATCGACAGGTGGTAAATTTCCCATGAACCAGGTAGCTACCTCGCTGGCTGCTTCGCGGCAACGTTGGCCCTATCCACCTTCGGGCTCGGGCGAGCCATACGCGCACAATCTCTTTTGAGTTCTCCAGAATACAAACGGGTAGCAGTTCAGTTTGCGTTCGGAACGGGACACGATGGACAAAAGGAAGAAATGTAAAAACTGTGCGATTCGAAAGGGGTTTTCAACAGCAAAGATCGAAGGGCGAAGGGGAAAATGAGAAGGAATACAGAAAACACAGAACATAATCCGACAGAAATAAGGTTCGAGCTCGGAGCACTCGTCCGCGAAACGGAATACATATACTACAAACTACATTACATATCCATATAAACTATATATATAACTTCGTTCTTTACGCAGGCCCGTATATTAAAATATTGAGTCTCCAGACAATACCAGTTTATAACGACACGTAGTTGTACTATACTATGTGCAGGCTATCCCATCAATGCAGAAGCGGTTACAGGCAATCCATAAATCGAGTAGCAAACCATTCGAAGATGCGTGACCATTCACATCTCTCAACTGAAGTATGAATATTTGTGTGCGTGTGAGCGAGCGATAATACGTGTTGCACCGGTCTACGTTTAACGGATACATCGGCTCCAGGCAGACGAAGACGCTGGAGTAAAGAGGACGGGAGAAAAGCCAGCAAATCCCCGAAGCAGACGGCTACCTGACGCAAACGATAGCGGCAATCGGGAAATGAGTCGATGAACCCAGAGCTACAACAAAATAGGGTTTCTCTGACGGATGTCATTTGATGCCGTTACAGACGTCGATTGAATGACAAACATGAATAAAACGGAAGAGAAAATTGTGCTTTTGAGTGTTCGACATCTCAGCCAGCGAGAGAAACCTCTGTACCATACTTTTTCCGATCCTTGAGCCCTGGCGTGAATTGCTTGATCCATCAGTAGTGAAGTACTATACGGCGATGTCGTTCGGCGGTAAATTGGTCGTAAACGTACGATCGCTGCAGGCTATATAGCGGTACCAATGAGAATGTCTGAAAAGCTTTTGTGCAGCAAAGCGTTCTTTGTCCGCGACGAATACAGCTGATATCAGCAGACAATATTGTCTGGACACATAGGCCGTGAACGTGCATCTCTTGTTTTGTACTTAGCTTTTAGGGCCATCCGTAAAGCACAGCATACAATGTCCTAAACACGGATCAGTTGCGAAGCCTTTTACGAAATCTGCTCCTTTCTGAGCTAAGTAATGTTTCCATCCAAGTTCAAAATATGTTAGTTACATATCTTGTCCTTTTTCTATCGGTAGTGCACGCACGCAGAACGCTGTCTCTCATTTTTTTATCTGTATGTTCTAGTACGGCTTCAAAGGATATATTGTGTATATAAAAAGACCATTCTTCATTCGGCTGGTGCCATTTTTCTTAACATATTTCGTAGTTTAAAACTGGCCCTTGAACAGCCGAATGGCTCAGGGTGCTGCAATCATATCAATAACAACTGAGTAAATGTTCCCGTTGGCTGCCTCAAGACGTTAAAATAGTATGAGCTGTTCACCGTCATTGGTTTCATCACCGGACTGATCTGAACGTTACAGACCTACTATCAACGCTTATAAATGAGTCACTGCTTAATCGTTAATCTACGCGATGAAAACTATCCAACTTGAATCATTTTATGTCGAAAGGCAGTCGCAGCATGTTGGCTTAATATTCATAGTTTACCACAGCGCTTGCCGCTACGCAAAACACTTCCGTATTGGGAAGGCACAACATCGTAGCAGAGAATAATGGTAGTAATCGAAAGATAATCTAGCAGAATTTCCAAACGTCAAGGGCGTAATTTCGAATTTAATTAAGCACACGTAAATGGTCACGCGGAAAATATACTTCATAACGTAATACGGTTCAGTGTATATCGTGAGTGTCGATCTTTACGTAGGTTATTGTCGTGATGATCACTTGTTTTCATCAACAGTGACGTTGATTACTGCCGAAAATACGCGTTTCTTTTATCGGATACAGTGCTTATCTGGAGAATTGATGACCCATCGCGACCCTTGTTAGTTTAGAATAGATATCGTTAAAAAAAAGTTGTCCTTATAAATATGTAAGATAGATCTGGAAGGCTATGGTAAAGTCCGGAATTTTCCTAGCCGAGACTGATTTCTTAGTTTTACAATATAAATCCTATCTGTATGTATAATAGCTAAATTCAGGTGGTATTGAATCTAGATTTTGATCGTATAGCTTGAGACTTTGCTAGGCGTTTGTACTCCCAGTAGTCTAATTAACACCGACGGTCGTAACAAGTGTCCCTGAAAATTTACAAAATCTAAACTTTTATAATTCGACTACGGGCTCGTCTTAATTAAACATATCGTAGTGAGAACACAATTTCTGGTAAAAAGCAACTTCATACTAAAACGTATGAAAAGCTTCCCCATACACTATTTTTATAAACTAAAAGGAGACCCCAATGTAACACGCTCCGGTGCAAAAGTTGTTCTATTTCTCGGGTCATGGAACCGAACATGGCATTTTGGATCGTTGATTTCAGAGGACGACCGACAGTTTGTAAAATGTAGCAACGTTTTCGTACTGCCTTCTTGTTTGGTTTCTAAGATAACTTGATATTTACATGAAATCTTCAAGGTTTGGGTCAGTTTTATTCAGAGATGGCGAGATAATCACAAGGCGGTGACCGGTTAACGATATCACTTTGACGGCTTTATTGAAATAAGTGCATGAAATGTTTCGCGCGGGACATCCGGGTCCGCTACAGAGTCACCGGATAACTGGAAAATGGTAGCGAGGAATTTAACTCACAGTTAACTCGATGGAAAATTAAAGTAAAGTTATCAAATAGCAGAAACGTTACGATTGTATTGTTAAAACAACGGGATAGATGGTAGAAAACATCGCGGAGCAACGCGAAAAATGTCGAGGATTAATTAAGATATAGCGAGAAAACTGCCATGGCAAACAAACTGCAGAGGATCAATGGGGATGGCGCAGCAAGAGAGAACAGAGGGCCAAAGTAGCTGCTGGAAATTCAGGTCCAGAGCTCGGACGCAGGTCGATAAGTTTGACGTTGTCTAATTCCACTGCCATATAGATCTTAATAACCTATTATACAAATATGACGTTCATATTTATAAGATAAAGTTTGGTACGGGATTAATAGTGCAGCAATGCGTAACGTATTGTATTATTAGGAATAAATGTTATAGCTGGGACAGGAATCGTTTTAAAAGTTGCGCGCAAAGACTAATTGCGTGCAGTTGTTCCTAGAAATTTTAACAACGCTTATTTTGGAAGCCCTGTCCCATTAGAAGAATATACCCAATGCGCTAATAGTTTCAACTACGTTGCTTATTCCGCAGCTGTAGTAGCATCTTTTGTGCGGAACATGGCCGTTACCCTAGAGTAAGCTGCAATAAGTGTCCCCATTTGTCATACCCAAGTAGGTGAATTATTTGTAATGCAATTAGCAGATGTCAAGGTATCCGTTCCTGAATAAGTTCTTGAATTAACTAGAAGAACTAAAAAAATGCTTAGTTTACGATAGGTTATTGGTTTCCCAGAGATGGATGCTCCATTAGTGAACTAACAAGGTAAATCATACACATTCTGCCTACAAAAACGATATATCTATATATGTGAAAGATATAAATGTCTACATGTATATTTTCCAGATGAACATGAAGCAAAAAGACGCCCGATTTTTCTCAAGCGTTTTTTAGAGTGACCGAATCGTTCGCCAAAGACGCTTGGCGTGCAGAGGGTAACCAGATCTACTTTTCGCGTTAAGTAACGTTTCAGTCCTTCTAAGTAATCGTATCGGAACCGGCAGCGACAAGGTCAGAGCTGCCCAGAATCTGCAGACACAAGCTTCCGTACTGTTATTAGAGTCTGGTGGCCTCACTTGGAATAGACGACACTACCTAAGGCAGCACAAGATTCTGGGTGCGATTTCGTCCGCCTTTTCTGTCATCAAGATCAATAATAATATCAGCAATGTTTCATCACTAACAAAAAAGCAACCCTCGCAAGTTTTTCTTCGCCTTTATCTTCACATTCTCAATCCTGTCCTAGAAACAGCGTAATGGCCCCTCGGTCAACGGATTCTTCTATGGACAAACGGGTCCGAAGTGTGCCGGCAAAATTGTGGATGTGTATTCAAACAAGCGCATGTATAATCAAGTTCTTGGTTTTCTCATGTTAACTGGGAAAGAAACAACCAGGGTTTACTCCCGCTAACGAAACTTGAAAGGCGAGACAACCTCCAAAGCTTTGGACGGCAGATAGACCACTATTATACTGCGTTCGTATTACGAATTATGCCTCTAACTTTTCTGTTACCTTCTCTATCACTAAAAGCAGTGGTGAAGGGGTAACAAGCAGTGAAGGAAACTCTGGAGACAGCATATATTATAGGACAGCATCTAAAAAAATTCCAATTTCGACACTCCCTTTCCCCCGACTGGTCAATGTTACACCGCTCGAATACCCGCCGAGATCGCCGTTAATACAAAAGTCTCTTTCCTCTGTTATTGTTCGGTTGTCAATACATCTTAGGATAAAATCGTCGAAAAAAAACACGACGCTATGTGCTGTTGGAGGTCGTGATCTCCGTTGAAGGGTACTGGCTGCAGACGTGACCGGTGAAGGTGGATCTAGTGTATGGTAGATGGCAGTTTGAACCGTAAAATAAGCCACGGTAAGTAACCGATTAAGACAAGGTTTTCAGAGGCAAATCACGAATAACCGGGACAACTTCTTGATTTTTAGACGCTACCAACAACAACGCTACAAGCAGTGTTTAAAGTACAGCTGTCCCGTGTTATAAGAATAGATATTTTTTTATATTACATTATGCACGTATATCTATGCACTCTAAGGTAGATTCTAAATGATTTACCTTGGCGCGGTAATTCGTATTATAGTGCGAATTTTAGACTCCTGAAAATTGCCCACGGAGCCATGCGACGATCAGAAGTACTCAGCTATTTAGCGTGTATGAAGCAAGACTATAAGATATCCGAGTTGATATTAAGGATATCAAGGATCCATTTGCTATGCACCATCATCAAGGCTCAACACGAATACATCTATTGCGACTGGATGCGCAAAAAAAGCAAAGCCTTACAATAATTCCCATAGATTCGGGAGTAAATGTACGGCGGATCTGAGAATAACTATGGGCCCACAAAGCCCGACCGGATCCAGATCATCCTTCATATCCATTATCTGAAAAGAATTAAGGACAATTACGCTCGACTATTAGCAGCTAATCAGTCGGATGCACCACGCTTTTAAATATGAAAAATGCTTTATAAGATCTATCTGCATTAAACTTGCTTTAAGCCTATGAGTCTTTTCGAATTCGTCATACATGTGGACACATTGGACTTGACATTGATGACTCGCGGGGCTATTAATCGTGACCGCAATAAAGTTCAGGTGTGTGCGGTGTAATAAGTATAAAAATACTTATACTTAATAAAAATCAATTTGAAGGGCATCCGGCATGTACAAATATATCTATAATTTTCTTTCTTTATTTATCATCTCAACATTAGTATATGGCTTTTTTTTCTTTGTTACAGTGAATTTAGCCGACCGTTGTACGTTTAGTATCTATCACCATTCACGTATTTAAGTTAGATGGCTCGCCTCTGATCAGGCACTCATATCTGTATATCATGACTTACCGATAGCCTTCCTTTATAATTAGTGTCATACATTAAGAAATACTGAAGCTTGCGTGTGAGAAGGACAGAATTTCGTATTAAACAGTACGCATTTTCCTGTAAAAGATCTCAGTTTGTCAAAAACACTATTCGCACAGTCTGAAACTAGTCGACTTCTGATCCAGCTTTGGTCTCCACTTCTTAGCTTTTGAGTACGTCGGACCAGTGAGAATGGTCGCTGCCAGCTCATTTCCCCACTGTTCATAATTGACCACGCTACCGCACACCCAACATCCCGATCTGCTCGAGTTAGTTAATAATTGATTTTGGGAAGCACCGACATCAGACGGCTACCACGTCCAGGATTGTACTCAAACAACGAACGAGATAAGTGAGTCTACAGTAGACAGCAGCTCGTGCTGTCACAGTGGCAGCCAGACAGAAACTTTCGCTTTTTCTAAGACGTCCGCAAGTTAGCTACTATTCGAAGTGACCGTCATCTATGAATGCACAGTTCGAACAATGAGGCACCAGAAAACAGCTTTTATAGCACCACAAATCACCAAGGAAACCACCTGTTAATAGAGGAATTTTACGCCTGTTCTGATTTAGCAGATACTTACCCTCTCCTTGAACGTAAAAGAAAAAACGGCGAAAATTAGCTGTACAGAATGGTGGCACTCGGATTTGACTGTCTTTCCTCTTAGTGATCTCAACATATTCGTTAACTTAAGGTGTTGCATACTTTGTGGAACTTTCTTTTTTGTGTCACCATCGTGTTTCGAGATACAAGAACTTGTTTTTGCAGTTACGAGAAGCTTTACCTGACTGAAATAAATATAGATACTATTTATCGTTATGATAGACACATTAGCCTAAAAAGGGCTCGATTCAACAATGGCCTGTTCATATTCCATACTGCTGAAGCGGGAATTTTTCGTATTGAATAAACATCGAAAGAATTACATTGAACCACTACGGTATGTCCATTATTTGGCTTTTTAAATTGCTACTTTCCCTAACCTTTAGCTAGTCTGGATGCCCCCTTTGTAAATATTGGAGCAGGCAATAAAAACAGCGGCCTGTAGGACTACCTGTGTGTTTTTCGGGTCTGCAACGCTCAGAGTACAGTACCCATCTATGATATGATTAATCCAAGTCAGCAACAGCAACGAAAGTGTTCGAGCTTCGCATCTGAGAATGTGTCAGCATTGTTTCTGTAGTACGACTAGATTTTTGTAGTCACCCTCCTTTTAGTGCACATATCCTTTGAAATTCCGCCTGTTTCAGGACCGGGATCTTCCAGGCAAGTAAATGATAAACATACATTAACGAGTTCATGTAGCATCCGCCGTCTGTTTGACCTCAAAGGTTCTATTGAACTAATTTTGAATGTTGTCAACAGTCATGGCGCGTTAGAGCACTTAGCACAGCAGATCAGACCGAATTTTCCGGTTTCGGAAAGCATACGAAACGAGCTCTATATAGGTGATAAGGAAGCGTGTGCAACGTGAATGCCATCCCGCAAGAACTATATAGGGCAAATATATACTGTGATGATTATTATCATTCTAAGGGGTACGCGACACGAAACACGTTCGAGTATATCTAACGTTGTGTATTGTACATAGCTGAACGTGATTGCTGGCTGCATTGAACTACTTTGTTTTGTAAAAGATACAATCTTCCTTGTCGATTCGCCAACTCAAATATGTCATGACTCGATCTTGATAACGCCCTTTGTCATAACTTAACGGTCAGAGTAGGTGTTTGGGGGTCAGGTGTTTCACATTAGGAGAAGACTTTTCTATAGCGTTTCGTCGTATTATACCTGCCGCATATATGTATCGCTCGCACAAAATGCATACCCAACTTTTCTGCTTATTGGATCGAATAACTTTTCTAAAACACTCTAATTTCCTCTACGATTCGTCTTATTTATAATATTAGAAAGAACATTATCAGATTGTTTATTGATGGTTTATTATTCGAATTTCTAAGGTACGATTTATATCCAAAGAACAATAGTAAAAATGAACATAGGAAATAGCTCTTCTCATGACTCGACCAGCAGGGCCTATCGCGCGCAGCTTCGCTAATAATCAAACAGGTAAGGCTTGCCTTCGCCGCCGTGGCTGGACTTCCTTCTGAAGAGAGTCTTTCCCTTCCTCTAAGGCGCAGTCTAATTTGATTCGATCCGTCTTTTCGTCCTGTTGTGCTGCGGCTGCGATCCGACGCAAAAAAGCTACCGGATCCGTTCTTCGCTGATCCAGCTCGACTGTCAGGAAGACACCGGCAAGCTGCGTCGCGCCCGAACGAAGTGATTGACGATGTGATCGTCGCCAATCCGTCGTTCTTCCATTGAAGAACAGAAAAAGAACTCTAGAAAACGACGAATCCACGACGGTGATTGAGCAAAAAGCCGAAAACCAGATGTAGACGTTACAACCTGGCTAGAACGCAAGCACGGACGAAATGGAGTTACGTTGGAACATTGTTACTAACGCTAGATGCATTCTTTTTCTTTCACTGATAACAGTTTTTTAATGTACAGCGACCAATCATGTATATATGTGCAAATAAGCCATATAGAAAAACAGAGACTGTTTCGAAAGTTTTCGTAAATATAAAACACACAATAACCAAAGGATCTCAGTTCAGCTTATTAGGTTCTATATATGTCACTTTTTCTTTGATATAAAATTACATAGCCATATGTAGTAAAAAGTGTATAAACAATTCATAAGGGTTATTAGAAAATACATGAGCGAAACTCCCAACGAGAAATACGCTTCTAGCTCAGTGCCCACGCGCTCCATGTTTCTGCAAAAGGTACGCTTTATGAGGCTCCAACGTGCTACGCGATTCGAGTCGGTCCACAATTACTTTTCACCTTCAACCCCTCCCCGTTGCTCTCTAAGTGTAAATATATATATACTCCACGCTCTGTATCCCACTTTTTTATAACTGTGAACTCGCGAGTGCGCCGCCGATAAAAGGAACTCTTCTCGTCGACCACATTGTATGGTATGGTATGGTGGGCTGAAAGTACCGCGCGTCTGTCTCAAGCAATTTTATAGTAGCAGCATTTCAACAATGCACAATGCCTGTACCTGTCTTCCTGCCTCTAGTTTCCTTTGCCTAGTTTAACTGCCAGTTCGCATCATCGTCATCATCATTATCATCACCGTCACCGCCAACGTTAAAAAGGTCTTTCCAAGGCCGAAATCGTTCGAGAGACAGACTATTCGCCTGCCCCGTCAAGCAATGGATGCTCCGTCATGGTCTTCGTCCATGAACACCCACATGTGCTATTACACCATTACGAGCGTCTTCATGCACCACGCGTCGATGCCGTAAGCAGCATTAACAGTCCCACGAAGAGTAGAAGCGACGCAACGGCACCCAGGACGACGGTGCGGAGCCCGCAGGCGACGCAGCGAGAACGTGGGGGCGTAAAAGAGAACAAGGAGGTTGTAGTAAGCAATAGAGATAGAATACTATAAAAATTTGGGCCTGTTTAGTTTAGTCGGCGCAGCCCAGGATAGAACAGGGCAGGACAGAGCAGGGCAAGGCAAACCGAAAGCAAGGACGGCAAGCAGTCAGCGAAAGAGAGCGACATCGGCCGAAAGCCGCCGAACCCGTGGCCACTGAAGTTTGCCCAGTTGGAAGCACCACACAAGTAACAGTGGGTTGAGCGGGACCTCGACTGGGCGCCGTTCGGAGCTAGCGCTATAGGAAGCGAACGAGAGATCAATGTAGCCACACGCGAACTCGCGTACGCTTGGTGCTCGCCCAGAGCAAAGTCTAGAGCCATACGAACGCATAAGATAAAGCAGTCGAGATAAAAATCGGCCTTCATCGGGTTAATGTATGAAGAGGCGCTGGATAGCAGACGATGAAACCCATACGGAAAGTGATGAGGTGTAACATCGGCAGAGAGGTCCGGAGCCGCAGAAGCAGCTGTGCTGAGGGACCAATTTTTAATGATCTAAGTGACAGGCCTTCTTCGTTGTCGTCGTCATTGCCGGCTTCTTCGTCAGAAAGGGGGACCAAACGGAAATAGCAATTGAAATAACGGCAGCAGAAAAGTAGCATTGGGAACCGTTGCACGGTCAAGACATATAACGTGCAATGTACGAAACGAGTCTGCGTGCATCGATGCTATGGTTACATCAAGTCTGCGTTGTACTTTACCGAGTAAGCGTAGATTAGTGTATCGGTTCAAATTTAATTGTCCATTACTACTGAAAATATTTTTTACATAGCTGACGGGCTATGACGCAAGACGCCATGCATCTCATTAAGAGACTAATGGGCTTGTAACGTTAGTCCGTCGGACTTGGACCAACTCGTAATTAGCAGTGATCCAACTAACTGTATAAAGTAGTACTATATACATAATGTAATCGTATAGGAATCTATGACCCCACATCTTAGTCCGAATCGATAGATTAGCGTGATTTGTATCAGTGATGTGAAGAATCGCTGTAACAACAACAACCTTATAATAAAATTAATCTATTTAACCCTATATGCGATGCAGATAAGTCAACTCAAAGTGGGAAGAACCTTTCGAGCACCATAGATAATAGTTTTCTCAAGTTCTATATTAGATTTTTTTCAATACGCCTATCGTCTGGTAGCTACAAAGAGCTCGAATTATATGTGTCGTACATATAATACAGCGTACACTACAGCGTAGCTAGAAACGGAAATTTGTTTTAATTTGGTACTAAATGAGCCCAACCCAATCAGATGAGTGGAGTTCAAGAAATGGTTTCAAATGCACCGCGTTCTCGCAGCACCAAAGAGTTACGAAATCGGCGAGAATGGTCTGTTACCTAGCTCGCTCCCTTCGTTGACTTTACCTCAGCAGCATAAATCACCAATTTGGGATTATGCCGCAAGAATGCTAATGTTACGAATATGGCCAGGCCAGGCCAGGCCGGGCCTTTAACGGAGCTAAACTATTACTATAATCGACCTCACTTCTCGTTTAGCCCTTTCACTTGCGGGTGACAGTACATGGACTCGAGCTCAACCACATCAGCGTCTCTGGCAGCTAACCTTTAATAAACAAATAAATTCTGCCTGCCTAGGTCCAGCTGTATAGGCAGAATAAAAAAACCCGGACGGAACTTCTCAGTTGACAGACGAATCTGTAAAAGTATCTGTTTTCCAACTGTTTCGACGCCACCTACATAAATCTATTTTCTCGGTAAAAAACAGTCCAGAGAAGAAAATATATCTGCAGAATGTACTCCATTACTGAATTATCACAGATTTAGTTTCTACGTTAGTTTCTCAAGCAGGTTTAATAAATAATTCTGGCTTGTTTCGATACTATTCTTCCTTCTATGAAATGAAGTTTTGCCCATTACCCATATATCGCCTGTGCCCATCTCATATATATATATATATATATATATATATATATATATATATACTCTCCTAAATAAAATTGGAAACGCTCGATTCAGTCGAAGGCTGGTGTATTTATGGTATCATTCGGCTTCTGCAATTATTTCCAATAGGAAATATATATTCGCTGCCGAAGCTTGCTTGTGCTATCTAACAATATACGTTGTTTGTACCCATTCGGATTATCTAGACAACTCATGGCGCTATGGAGCCTAGATAAATATTGGAAGCAATTCTATTTTGCACCAACCGATCTGTGCGTTAGCTTCGTTTTACCGCAATAATGCCGTTTCCAAGCAAAACCATCCCACTAAATGTACAACTATGCAGATACGTCGCGGTCCATCCAGATTTTGCCTTGTCTTTCTGCGTCGCTCCGGGCGCATTATGACCAATGCCCATGTACCAACCCAATGTATTCACTTTAGTAACGCCGAAAACGAGCATGTACTTTATGAAGCAAACGGGTGAAAGGAAACAGGGAACAATGTTCGTTACATAAGCGCGCACGAATTTATGAGTGAATTACGTTTAATCTGCCCTAGACGGCGGCGACAGCAACAACAACGGCAAAAGCCCCCTAAGATAGCACCGCCATAGCTTCAGCAACGGTTTGCAATAATGCTAGCAGAAACGGTTAGAATCTGTAAGCTCACTACTGTAGTTAAACGCTAAAACCACTAAATTATGCACAATGTTGTTTCCTGGCTCACTACCCTCCGAAGCCGTTTGGCTCTCGTGTCTCCACTCACCGTAAGACGCGTATCTTCATTTCAGTTTAATAGACAAGCCTACGGAAAAGAATGTACGATAGGGGCAAACGGAGAGGACGTTGCTTCACGCTGGCTGAAGGACATAGTAGACAAATAGTAGATCAGGACGCTGTTAATAAGCTTGTCGCGAATAAGATGTATTGGGTTAGAAGCAAATAAGCGAGCCAACTATGAATGTTTTAATGTATTAATGTTTTTAATAAATGCCTCGAATAAAAATCCAAGACGTTATACAGTAGCCGCCTTTGATAGACTCACCTGAAAGAAGCTTGTTGGGCAAAAAGGGGCAAATGTTACCACCAGCGAACTTACCCTGTCTATCTATTTGCGTGGCGTGATTGTATAATTTGTAAAACCAATAGGTTACAAACGACACCAACAAGGTGTTCTTATTCTCAGACCACATTGCATAGTCCGCAAACGCTAACCTCCCCGAAAACAGCGCAGCCACGCCTTTGAATAAGCGTTTCTGGTATTACGCTTACTACTGTCGTCAAGCGTAAGTTGACACAACCAATTTAGGGCACGAAGCACAATGTGTCTATAGATGATTTGAAACCTACGTACGTAACTTACTAGGTACCTTACTGCTAAACCTTACCGTGAATACATCCACACTTGTCTGCAAGGTTGTGTGTATATATTAGAGTAATAATTACCTGCGCTTACGGTTCCAAATGTATAGCCCCAATTCCGCCGTTCGCCGACTTCTTTCTTACCCTTAAGCAACGCGTAGATCAGTTACCCTAACGACGTTAGTTGTCGGGTAACAACAACAACACTTAAAATGATAAACAACAAACGCGTATGGGGAACAGCAAACACAAGGCATTGTTGCTGTTCCCTGCTCTCGGGACAAAGCCCGCCGACCTTACTAAACCTTCCCCTTGATCTTAGCCTTTTAGGCCAGCACAAAAGTCGTCATTCGCTTAGGCAGAACTTACTCGCCCGACCAGGCCTAAGTTTACGTTTGACTCCGACTCGGCTTAGGGGATCGGAGAGAAGACGGGGTCAGTACAATTTGTGTGAAAAGACGGATGGTGGTACAGAGGGTCAAAAGAAGCATGCGACAGAAAACAAGCAGACGGAGGCAGCCGAGTTGCTCTTGAACTCCTGCGACTGGTGAACTCACTCCATATTCAATCGGCGAAGTCGTGCCTCCGGGTACTAACAAATTTTTCCGTCTGTTTGACTTTTCGCGACGAGAAAGTGACAGCTCGAATCGGCCTCGAAGACGGCTGGCACCCCGTAGTAGAAACAGCAAACGGATTGTCGCTGGCGTAGAATCGGCGTTTCGGGGATCTGCCGCGGCACTGAAAGATGCGTAGCCAGGCGACGGCGGTTTGGGTAAAATGATTCGGACGTAAACTCCTCCTCCTGATACTATTACTACAGCCGGGAAGCAAATTAAGTTATCTCGCTCTGTCCCAGCGGTAGGGAAGCGGGTCGAAAGGGACCTTCTGCCGCTCCAGCTTCCGGTGTTGTCGAGACACAGAAATGCAAACAGCTTTTGCAGGAGGCCAAAAGTATGTACGAGTAAAAGCCTCGGAAACTATCTAGGAGAATGTAATTTGACGTAGGCAATCAAATATCTGCAGTAGAATTACTTAGCGTATAAATATCTACTGGACTGAGGTTTAACTGCAAAGGAAAGAAATTCAAAATTTCCCTTAAACGAAGAACACCCAACGGTAAAATAATGTGTTCTCCAACGGTACACACAGATATCCAATATTCAAGTTTAGGCTATTGACTGTAATCTAAACCCTAAAATCAGTATTCGCTAATGAGTTTGCTATATATTTATCGGCGACCACTGTTTTTAACACTCGTGCACTTTTAGTATATATAGTTTGACTCACGCCAACTCATCGTCCCACTATCACTACTCTAATTATAGAAGCTCTTAGGCCGTAGCTTTTCCCCATCTGAGGTCGATCTTCTGAGCGGCACCCTTCCGTTATCGAATCCCAAACATATAGAAGCAAAGAGTGACTCAGTCAACACTTAGCAGAATCAGCGCAAACATATGCACTGCTTTCTATCCCTAAGGGCTAAAAATGCTCTAATCTCAAGATCCAAAATGGAGAACCACAACCCTGCGAGAAATACGACGATCTCAGCCCAATTGGTGCTGTTTAAGTGACTGATTAACTTGCTGTACGTAGACTTGTAATGACAGTCGTAAACGGACGGACGGCTCGAAGTAACTCCGCCTATAGTTTGCTGCCCAGCACAACTCCAGTGCTTACCCTTCACAACATGACAGATTAGCATGAATCTGTTGTTCCTACCGTTGATGACGCTTCCAGCGAGAATACAACTTCTACCACCTGATCGGTGACTATCATCTATAATGAGTTGCATACGCGACTAAACATTCCCCTGGGTTTCTACCCAGTTACTACTACTCTCGTTGCTATGAATCGCCATGACGCTCAGCTCGGGCAGCTCCCACGATGCCGGTCCCATGGGTCAAGCTCCCCAATAAGATTTGCTTGACGACACCAACAGCTAGCTGACTAGAAAACAATTACAACAATTGAACTTCGAAGCAGGAAATAGGACAATCGGCTCAACGGACATATACAGGTATGTGTAATGCACACGTACCAAAATCGACCTGTTAATATCTCGAAGCGGTATGGACATGATAAGTTAAGGTACATCCCACTAGTTAGAATTTTGGATGCAAAGTAAAGCACTTTTTTTGCAGGTTGGCACATTAGCTACAACAAACTTAACTCTTTTAAAATTACTTTTTGAAGAGCTAGACGAATTGTTAAGCTGTAACCGATCTTTGAATTTTGTTAGTGTTTGTTTATAAGAGCTGGGACCGCTTGTTTAGACCGTCTGCAAATATTTTCCGTTAGATGAAATGTTGTTTACTTACATTACTGTTCCTTGAACGTATTTTACCCATCAAGCAAACATAATAAAAATAGCTTATTTCATTTTTACGTATTTGGTGCTAAGAAGGCGGTACTGCACATAACAGAAGTGCCTTAGTGTCAATTAGTTTTATGTACTTCAACACTTCTGCTTGCTCTCTATAGCCCTGGATGACTCAGTGTAAGTGCTCCTCTCCGATACTTCTTCCAACGTAGAACTTTCATAGCGTAGAGAGAGAAAAAGCCCTTTTTTGAACGAAATCTACCGGTGCTGCAAGTGGGTCGCCAATACTGCTGTGCTCTGTGGAAAAAATTTCTTCGCGCATCGAAACGGCAGCCGGTATAATTTATATCCTCCAGATGTCGCTTCGACAGTAGGTTGTTCATCATGGGGTAGTCACTCAGCGGCGAGAACACCCTAACCGGCCTGCGTAACAAACATACACCACGATATAACTGCGTATCGAAGTACGATAGATAGAAACAGACCATACACTGTTACCTTTTATGAACTCATGTGATAGAGCGTGAAGAGGAATCGCTATTGACTTTCTTTAGAAATTAGACAAAAGCAGGACGTAGCAAAAACCCAAGCGTACCGCACGCTTGGGTTTTTGCTACGTGGGCTTGGCTGCCATAGGCTTCGGATGACGGACGGGATGAGGCGTAACTTTGTGGTTACTTAGGTGGATGCCAGAAAAGTTAAATGCAACGTGGTACTGACCATATGGTTTGCACAGTGGCTCGACAGGTCTACCGAAATACCCACTTCGAAGTTACATACCACAGTGTCATTACATACAGCACAAGTATGGGGTCGAGAACGCTATCCGTATCCTAAGTTGTTTCATTTAACGCTTGGTCCGTATCAAGCACACAATCCATTTAGATCGCAAGGATAGCAACACTGTCATTAGGTTTGTTTAAATTCGATCTGCGCTCACAAAATCGTGTTCGACAGGAGACGGAGAACTGTTGACATCTTTTTTATTATATTTCGGGGAAAATAGTGTGGCTTAAGCCGTCACAAAAATGTGTCACGTGCAGGGCCCTTGACGCTTACCCAATATGTGGGCAAAAGTAAAGCGTTTACTTTAAAGAGTAAGACGATTCCTGGAGCAAAGTCCAGAAAACCTGTTAAAACGCACACAGCGGCGATAATGGAACGTAAATATGGAGATCTATATCACACGTAAACAGCGACTGACAGTATTGACGGTGTGCAAATCGAAATGAATGGAATTTATGTGTATCTCAAGAAAGGTGTCAAACCCTTTTATGCTTATGTATGGCATGAACCCTACAATTGCCACTGATGGCAGCGTATATTGGTGAGCGGTCAACTTGTCAAAAACTTACGGTTGCGATCTTAAACGCCATATGCGTTCCTTACATGACGATGACTAAAAAGGCCATCATCAATATCTCTGTTCTGGAAATATGAAAGTCTTCAAGCATAGAGGCTTTTTTCTCCTTCCATTACTAGCATAGCCTTGCCCTAATGCCTGCAGCTGCCTGATATTGAACGTGCCTTGACTCTA
Source organism: Varroa jacobsoni (assembly GCF_002532875.2). Lineage (NCBI taxonomy): Eukaryota > Metazoa > Arthropoda > Arachnida > Mesostigmata > Varroidae > Varroa > Varroa jacobsoni. Next base: position 53,604 of record NW_019213172.1, on the reverse strand, counting down.
CCATCAGCCTCCTTCGTCGGGCCAATTCGGATCGTTCCCGCAGGACGAATGCGATCTGGTCTCCGTCTTCGATTCTCGCAATACTGCGGCAGCAGCTGCATCAATCACTTCTTGCCCGTTTTCCAAATAGGCGTTATCTGTGACCTTCATATGTTATGATTTCAAATGACCTATCTTTAAATTGCCAATTCAATTTGCTCATACTTCCTGTCGCCTGTCGAAGTTACGAGAAAAGAAAGATGAGAAGAGGCTGGTCAACATTTGCCTTTCAATAGTGCGACGAAACATTACTACGTTCTTTCGAGGTATGTTTCAGGGCTGCAGGCCGGCGGCGCAGCAATGTATCGCCCCCTTGCTGGACATCCTCGATGCTCCCTGATACGCCTCTCGTGTAATCTCGCACAATAGCGTCTGCATGTTACATTTTTATTCGTTTTCCATTTCTTTCCGTATAAAGTGGATTGCTATAAGCCGAGCAATACCGTCGAAAAAGTTTGACTGAAATTCGACTGAAGCACTGGTTTAAATCGTTTTTTATAACACGTCTACGCGATATTTAGAACGTTTTTACAAAAGCAAGATCGGGGCAGCTTTCGCCTTGGGATCAATCTGAATACAAACAGACTCAGAGGAAACCCCATAAACAGACCCTATAGAAGAAAATAGGTGAAGAACATATCTACTACTACTACGAACAGAAGCTCCAACCAAAATTGTAGACTAAATACGCCAGCACGCAATTTCTGAATTTAGTTATTTTCAAAAATAAAGCAAAAATTGACATAAGCCACTGCGATCGCTTTCTTTTTACTATTATTATATTCTGTTACTAGTTCGCAAGGAAAAGGAAACTCTAACAAAATTTACTTAATAGGCATCAGGCCATACAATATGTATTCTAAAATGACACTTTTTTGCAGGAATGATTCATTAATACGCTCACCTAATTGGGTGGCTATATTCAATATGCATTGTTTACGTGAAGCTCAAGTAACTACTAAGCATTCGATTATGAGACCCTCATAAGTTGTACTTTTGAGCCTGCGCTCTTATATATATTCATTTTGAGTTTGTATGCTTTTTGAATTGTGGTCCTATAATTTTTAGGTGATATTGTCACAGGTGTTACTTGTTTGCTGTCATACTGCTTCCCTATAGGTCTTTGTTTACCTACGCATAGGCCATCCTTAAGGCACGCAATTCTCGTCAACGATGCATTACCACGCCAACGATGCACCCCTCGGAACTTCACGTCAGTAAAAACGCTTCAAAATGGCATTATACTCAATGATGGGGCTACCTAAACAGCTTTGTACCAGCCACATCCATATTTAAGAAAAATGGTAACAGAAAAGTACTGCAGCATCTGCACTATTCATAAATGAGGATCACGCTCCAAGTTTTAACGGCCTGCCGAAGTCAGACAATCCAACTAGCAACGGAGGTGTAGATAAAATTCCACAAATGACCTTTTTTGTTGGTTGTACGTAGCGGCCGCTTCAGGCCGCTCGTCGATCTAAGAGAGGAGGAAGAGAGCTTCGTAAGCTGGGAATATACCCGTTTGTATTCATACAGATGGAAGCAGTATAAGATATTGGCCTAGTTTTATTCCATTTTACCACTGCGTCGACGTCCGATTCATCCGTTTTCTAATATTTTTAGATCCAGTGTAGCATACATAAACCAGGTTCGCAGATAGCTATTCATACGCAACCTTATCGTCAATCCGAATTTCCAATCGAGGAATTTCGAGGATTCTTATCAGGACCGAGCGTGTGTGAAACTACACATCACATCTTAAGGTACTATGCATAGTATCGAGTGTATTGAAGAATGAAGAAGGATTTATAATCGGCTCTTTTCTGGCTTTAACCCCTTATCCTGTATGACCTTGCTGTTTTAACTGGCGCGCAAGACAGAGGACCTTGTTCTTCCAGAGACCAAAGAGGTCCGTAGTTGAAGCCCACGTCCGGTCACGTACTGCTCATTATTTCCTACTTATTAGGTATCGAAATAGGCCTAGAAACCAGAGTTACGCAGTGTTCCAGTGTACTGGTTGTATGTATTTGTCCCGCCATTCACAGAATCTATGCGCCTTCTAATCAAGCTCAGTTATGTGTTCGGCCATGCGCTCAATATCGGTCCTAATCGTGCGGAAGTTTAACTTTGATGATGATAATAATAATAATCGTTTGTTTATATGAAACAACAAAGTAACGCACGAACGCACACATACAGACTCATTTAATCAAGTGCTTTTCTATGCACTTGTACTAATTGTGAAACCATATGGTTATGTCATATTATAGCTACGATATGGAGACACTGATAAACATAATATATCAAAGATGGAGTTACAATATCAGCGGTAATCCCTACCTTGAGATTTCAATGCTTCTTAGTTCTTGTTGGGCCAGCATCTAAACTAAAATGAATGCCCAAATTAATACAACTGAGTCCGGTAGCTTAAATGTATCAAACGTTTTAGTACCGCTACATGCATACGCTACCCTGGATAGGATCGTTGTATCGGTTGAAAAACTGGAATGAGCGGCCAGTTACTACGAAGACGCTAAATCAGTGTACTGGCCGCTGGAGCTATCCCACTGCATTAGCATCACAGGAAGGGTTTCAGGTCCCTAAGGGATCTCACGAGATAATAGTCGAAGGGACGAATCCATCGTTTACTCGGTTTCCGACGGGTCCCTTAAATAGATTCGCTGGGGCCCTGTTTCTCCAGCCGTTGACTTAATTACGGCCTTGCCGAGAAATTAGATGCTAAGCAAAGAGCGAGCTGACTGGGGTACGGTGACTAACTGTCGGCAGGCTCAACACCATCAGTGTTTTCGGCGTGACGAAACCAGGTAACCTAAAGATGCTGCTTTGACACCGTGGCGTTGAAACTGGTGGCTAATTCTATTAGCTAATATATCACTTTTCACAGATCAAAATGAGATATTACACTGGTTAGAAGGCCTAGTCTTGAAACTTAGCTATCTGCTTTTGTTGCAGCCTGAACTTTGTAACAGCAGTTACAACAATGGCTATCCGACGCTGGCCACTTCCACTGGGAGAAACACGTGTGATTGACGCTATGACGATTGTGCATAATATTGAAATACGCTGAACAGTATTTTGTAGCATTTCACAGTTGGAGATTTCGAATCAAGCCACTACAAACCATGATGAAGTGCTATCATCTGCGGATCACGGTATTGCCTTAAAAACAGCTACGTGAAGTACCACAAATATAGTTCAAACTTGGACTTCGACTTAAATTCAAACCATCTTTCAACCAAACTGTGTGCTATGTTAATTTTCCAACAGCTTTGCTAACGGCTTCTGAACCTAAAATTACTAGACGCGCCTTACGAAAGAACGTTCGTTTCCTGTCAACGACAACCGATACTTTATTCATAAATTGCCTGTATCAGCCCATTCTGGCTATTGCAATTTTAACTCGTCCATATGAAAACAGTCAGTGATTTTGTTTAGCACCTCAATACTTCCAACAATCTACCAGTACCACGCCCCTAGTTTAGCTGATTTTTCATTGATTTCTTCCTTCTCACACAGCCATCGACCATCTTCTTTTACGGAAGAGAACGAGTAATAGGATGTAATTCTCTCGTCATGACTCTTTTGTATTGGTTCATTTTAGCCAGGTATACCCCCCACACAGTGTTCCGCAACAAGTGCCCTTTCCTGTCTAATAATAAAGATAGATGTTCACGACCGGCAGCAGTTCCGCGAAGAGCTTAGCTGGCTGGCTGGCTCGCTCCCGCAACAAGCAGCGTCTTCTTGCCCGGAACAGCATCGGACTGCTATGCATTGCCATCATTCTTGCCTTGCTCTTACCATCAAACGCCTAAGATCTATTAGGCATCAGCAAGGGTGGACGAAAGGAAACCACTCTATAGTGATCATCCAGGCTCGTAGCTGGTAGGAAAAAAGGCAACGCCTTCAGAATTGGCGAATTTTCTGCGGCTCTTGCTTGTCGACAATTCTGAGATGGTGTTGTAATACTGGAAAGCGAGAGTCCTTCGGGAGGCTTTCTTCAACGATAGCAGCAAAAACAGATGGTGCAAGAGAAGGGTCTTGTTTGTGAGCGAACCTGCAAAGTACATTGTAAAGACGAAACAGTTGACTCGATTAGCATCCTAATAGGCAGTAGCTAGATGTGCCTGAAAATTGGTTGCGCCGCGAAATACACAATAGCACTTAGCAATATTGACAAAGGCGAAAAGGGACCTTATGTTGCTGCAGAATTGTACGTTGATTTAATGCTAAATGAAAAATATAGAGCTGTTTCGGTATAGTTTGTAATTTGACATATATTTTTTAAACACCCCGTAAAAAATAAATCAGATTTATCTCTGACTGACTTTATTTACCGAACGAGCCTGACTTAACCGTTGTGATACTGCATCAGCTATCATGATTGAAGCCGACGTAACTTTATCATAAATAGCGTATCTCTTTTGTATGCATATAGCCACGACGAGGCGATACTGAGCTACGAGCAAAACTCACCAATGCGTTTTAACATTATCACGTATTATTAACTTATTACATATAAAATCAGCTTCCAAACATATCGTTAAAAGTAGCTATATTTTTGTAAAAATCCTTAAACGTACTAACTTCAAAAGTAACCATAGGCGCTATGTGCAGTGAGGTTTTCCTGAAGTACAAAGTGAGCACTCCATCGTTTATTATAGTAATAGCGGTGTCCTCTCCAGTTTAATCAATCAGATGTATGACCTTCAAGTATAGGGAGCGCGGGCATCGACATGAACGAACAGTATACTAAAAAGAAGTTTACAATGCGTATTCGCCAATAGTCGTAAAAATTTTTTTCACGAACGTAGTAACATACGTAACTTGAACGCCCGTTGAAGCGCTGCTAGCACAAGATGCGCTGGAACCGTTACCACTGGTGCTGACCCTGACCTATCGTTATAATGCTATTGTTAAAACAAAGAGCACAACGTCATCCTTACAGAAAACGCTATGGAAACTAATAATTTTAATGTAATTCAAAATTGAAGCACCATGCACGAGGTCTGTATCAGAAACGAAATATATTCGGTTTTTGATAAAAACAGCCTTCGTCCTTTAACACTTGTTCATTTTTCCTAGAGAGCTTACGAGAGAATAGAGAAAGATAGTTTGCGAGACAACGGGAAGGGCTCGCGCATGGCGGGGGAGCCATCGTTGTTCTTCCTTATTTTTTATGCTTCAGGTAAAACTAGGAAGGGATTTTATCAGCAGGTTATCCAACCAGCCCTCTAGTAACCTAGTAACTAAGTAAGTAATCGCGGTACCGTTTTTGGTGTAATTCTAGCCAACATTAAAATGGAGTAACATGAGCTGTTTTTGAATGAAGATAAGCCTTACTTGCCCAAGCAGAAGTTACCGCTGCTGCTACTTTTATATATATATATATATCCCGCAAAAAATTTTCTCTACCGCGGCAGACCTTCACCGCTCACAGCTCGCGTTTTACGTCGTCGCTGGTCTAGTTAACAACGTTAGGGCTGCTTACATCGTCCAACGCCTCTGCAATATCTGCTGTTGGTGAAAACCGTTTTTCTTCCATAACGCTACGTCTCCCCAGAACCCTTGCCGTGCAACCTCGTTTGCATGCAAGTGAGCCTTCTAGTGGTTCTTCCACACCTCAGGCCTTACTAACTTCTCTAGCAGCGTTCACCAAACGGCCTGGGACAGGATGGACTTAGGGTGCTCTGAACGGGTTCAGCTTCGAGTTTCAAATTGTTATTTATAAACACACATGAGCTTGTGACAGGCAGATACATAGACACACAATGAGGCCCAGTTAGGTGGGAAGCTTCGTTTCTTTGCATTCAACCATAACGTGGCCGACGCTGCTGTCCTGAATACAACACGGAAGAAACAATACCATACGCATGTACTATCCGAAATGAAACGGTAAACATGTAATAAAAAATCAGTAGAACGGCGGCAAGCGTTAATAAAATATCTTGTTAACGGTTGGGTTACGAAAAGTGCTTAAAGGCTATGCTACTGATGTAGCATTGTATTGGGTAGTGCCTGCTTTATAAATAACAATGACAGTAAGTGATAACAGTAGATTGGCTGTATGCATTAGTATGACTGAAAGAATACTAACATTATTATTTTTACTATCGATCTGAAACCAGGCATTTATTGAGCTCTGCTGAAAAATACATAATCGTCTCATTCCCTCGCTAAGGGAAGCTTGTAGAATATTTGGGAATTGAAATGATCAAAACGGCTGTTTTTAGTTTTCTCTATTGAGGTTAGTACGCCTTTTTTTTGCGCTTACTAACCATAGGCGCGATCATCTTACTGATTTAGAGGCAAAACATAATTTTTACGACTGATAATCTTTAGACTCTTCGTTGGGTGGAAGTAGGACCGGCACCTTGTTCTGTTTTGGGTTCATATATGTCTCAGACAACCAGCGAATAAGCTACCGTTACGATGTCGCTTTGCCACTAAGTGCCGATGCGTAGCCTCGGCAGCTGCCTGAGTTTTTTGGCGTTCGGTCTTCGCCGGGATGTGCCAAGGTTATGGCTTTACTTAAGCAGCAACTAGAGAGACTCACCTGCCTAGTTTGAGTAACTGAATCGTCTGCTCGATCAGATCCAGTTAATTCTACTTAACTTTCTATCTCGTCCTTCTAAGCTAGCTGCTTGATCGTGGCAATACTGCTGTACGGCAAGCGACTCAGGGGAACCCGCGTCCGTCATCCAATCTACGCAGCAGCCAAACCTCTCTCCCGCCACCTACAACTATTGTTACTGCCACTGCTATTGCGCCTACCGCTGCTTCTGCTGCAACTATATACAACGATTTGACCTGCGCATCGGTGGTTTCGAACGGGCTTTGCCTTCAGCGGCCTTTACCATTCGCGCACAGGCCAAATATCTAGTATGGCAAAGATCTCTGATGGAACGCTGGTCTCCTTTTCCTTATCTTTGTCGCCCTGTTTCCTTCTCGTATAGTATGTGAATCGCATGCAGGCCACGAGGCTCAGTGCTCGGCCTATGCTCGTAGTTCCTGGTGGTGATTCTGATCTCGCAATGTAACAGGGTAAGGGCTTCATATGGTCGTCGGGGCAGTGCAAGGTTCTATATAATATAACTGGACGATGAAGTACGTACGTATCCTGTAGCGGCCAGGCTTCGTAGTCAATAGAGAGCAGACCTCGTGTGAAATTGTACCTTGCCGCCTATGGGAATATACGATGGACTCAGTTAGTCGTCGGCCCGTTTCGGACGACCCTGAACCCACGCTCGTTAATCCTCTCTAGTTTACGATGAGCTGCATGTTATAAACATTCATATTAGCGACGTTTTCGGGCGTTAATTATTCCGTAACAACAATACAAGAGAGCGATAGGAAAACAGACGAATGGCGCTATTAAATCTAATGAGATATTATAGATAAACAAGAAGGGAGGCAAGCAAGCGGTAAGATATCGTGATGTTATTACTATACATGTACGTGTGTCTCACTGCTGACCTTGGGGAATGTACGGGTTCTCTGGCAAGATATGCTGACACTAATTATCTTGGCTATCAACAAGCTTATCAATTTGGGATGGTCCACTAACTAACAGCTTTCTGAATATCTAACGAATGTAGGTTGCAAGGAGATTTTTCTATGACAAGTCAAATTAATAGTGGAACTAGCGAGGCTGGTTTTGAGAAGCTGACATTTTGAAAGTCGACGGTAGTAAGAAACAGAGGAATCACAGTTGATGTTCGACCCACTTTCATTAAGCCGAAGGTTTTTTTATTTACGTAGTATGAATATCATGACTATTGCCATATTATCACGGTATTTTCTTTATAAATAGTTCGGACCAAGTTTGGGAACGGAAAGCTTTCAACTTTAAAGCTTTAGAAGATCAAGTATATTTAGTTAGCCTTGTAGCAGACTTTTGCTGTTTTCGCTACTAATTTTTCTATTACAACATCAGATAGTTAGACGGCTATGTTTACTCGTATCTAGTGCGGTGTCTTTCACAATAAACTCATTTGTCTTCACTGGTCGGTTAAAAAATTAAGCGAACTTTTTTTTATTACTAATAGCTGAAATAAGTTTAAGCTAAGTAACGCCTTTTGTATGAAAATATTTTCCACTATCTTGAAGTTGATGGCTATGTTTATTTTTCTTACTTGAGGACAATATTTTTTGACGTCAGTATCGAACGAATTTTTTAATATTGAATTCCTATAAGCTGCTAACGCGGTGCTCTTTTTGATGAGCTTTCTCCAAAAACGACTATATACGGATACAATGATTATAAATTTCACGGAAATATTTTTTTGTTCATATGAGGTCAGTGTCTAAATCGATGAATAAATATTACTAATACAAAGGTCATGTAGAAATAGAAATGCACACCTTGTACATTTCCTACATCGTTCTACGGTGCTTTTGGTTATGGAAAACGAAGCTTTCATTGATATGATTGTGTAACAAACTCGACCCCAATCGCGAAAAAGAACCGTAATCAGAATACAGTCAACTTGAACTTGTTAGGGGTCTATACGAAAGCTGCGAAAGTTCTTTCAAATGTCACAAATACATGGCAAGGCATCTGTGAAGATATGGCTGATGTAGAAATAGAAGCCATGCAGTGTTATTGGGTTGATGTATGACCTCACACTGGTCTTAGCTACCATCCCTAACTCAATAGAACTTCGGTGTCTACTGCACCTAGCTTCGTTGGTCTTAACGCGCGTGTTGTGGATGCCGGGGTCTAAAGCTATTAAAGATCATAATAATTTTTTAAAATGTAAAATGTAAATAGAATGATTTTCAGCTATTAATATTCCGTACACCGTAAAAATCATTTTTCGAAGATCTATCATAGCTTGCTGAAAGCGAACGATGCACTGTCTACTGACAGGAAACATTGTTTTAATTGTTTAAGTTATTATAGTTATAGTCTACTTTTTTCCTCCGGTCTTTTCCGCCCGATTCCCTAACGTCCTTAAGTTTTGGCGAATCCTATACAAAACCCCGTCATTTTTCGCATATTCCTGCTGTTGCGCTTTTGTCATTCTTACCTCTTTGTCCAACGCTCCTACGATCAGGAGACGAGATCTCGGCCCTTGCGAATATTCTGCTCGTAATGACCGCGGTTGGCTTGGCTTTCTCGCTGCGTCGTAAGACCATGGCAATCAACCGGAAACCTAAAAAAAAAAAAGGAAAGAAAAGGAGGGCCACTATTATTCTGCTCGGTCGTTCTGGATAGATCAGTGGCCATCGATGGATCATTGCGCTGATGTACGGGCCATTCCCGTCGATCGAGCCTGACTAACCAGACCCGATCATCCAATTTAACTAATGTTTTCAAAGTCGCTCGTCGTCCAGTGAGAGCGAGGACATCCGACAAGGTTGCTCACAAATTCTGATCACACATTATGCAACTGATCAGACGTGTATTTGTATAACGAGTCAGCAAGTAGCAGGTGGAAGATTTAGGATATCTCATTTTTGCTAAACGAGTGCTTTTCTAAAAAAGGACGCGATGAAGACTACACTATATTTCCAGACTAGAAATATAACTAAGCGTGCTAACTTCTCGTTATCGAGCCTCCAGATCTTGTTTTTGATAAATGTTATACAAAGACATGAACAACAAACAAATATTAGACAGCAAAATTCACATAACACACCAATAAAGTATACCATAGAAATAAAAAGTATATATTTCTGAGTTAGAAATCTACCAGCGAATCTGTTTTATGACCCTCACTAGAATTTTTTTCTTTCCAAAAATCCTGCCGGCCTTGACAACTGGATCAGCATTACAATAACGTAAATAGTCTCGAAATAAACATGACATCGCTACTTTGTCCTTAGACAACGTAATATTCACCTATCCTAATAATACGTATGCTATAGCTTTGTGTTATATTTACTCTGAGCCTCAAACATTATAATCAACAGGCTTGATATACACTATACTCGAAATCTACGCGTAGCTGAAGATACGCCCGTTGTTCTACGGCTCCGCACGTATTGGGCCTCGTTGTGCGGTTCATTCGCATATATTAATGTTCTTTTTCGTTACGCCTAAACAGAATCGTTTGTCCTCTTCCGATTTGATTGACAAAGCCGAAAGCCTTTGCGCGGCGTGGCCATTGCGTAGACACAGAGCTCAAAATGTTGAATGACATCCATCTGCTACTGATATTGTTAAGCATCGCAAGCAACACCGGCATTTCTGTGTCATTTCTTCGCACTTCCTTACTGTCGTCCTTTTCGCCATCTGCTTCCTCTTGACGACGATCCCAGCGGCGGGACACAGTGCTGCGTCTGTCAACCAACGGAATCGGCTGAGATCAGCTCGAAAGCAGAGCACGCCTTTCAAGTCGCCAGCACCACTAGCAATGGCAGCATCACCATTATCGTCCGATGATACGCGCTAGCCATTCCCTCATTTTCGTCTATGCGGGCGCTCGAAAGGCCAAGCGCCGTCACCCACTCCATCATACACTTCGACCATTGACATGACTCCGCCCGTCGCCTCCGTAGCGAACATCAGCGACAACAGCTAAGGCGGTGGCCCTGCACACCAATGCCTCCAAGAGCAGCTTCAAGGCTACGGCGGTCGCGTCGGTTTGCTGGCAGTGGCAGGCTGAAAGCAAGTACTACACGCGGAGCCAATCGCAAACAAATGCGCGCGCGAGCAGAGAAGAATCGCGGATAAAAAGCAGTTTCTTTCATCCTGGCCATTTCTGAAACAAAGGCGAGGGTTATGGGAGAAAGAAAAACGGTTGCTCGCCTTTGGCGTCGCAAGGGAATACATAAACGCCGTTCGAGACAGGAGAACCGCTTGCAATGCAGCGTCCCTTGTTCAGCTACGGTAGTGTCCCTCTACTCGTGCGCCTAAAGCTCTGAAGCGGTGACGAAACGGGTTTGATGTTAGTGCCGGCATCCGTATCGTCGTCTGTTACTGTTGATGTTGAGGATGTCAGGATATCCGGAGAGGAGACCGAGGGTTCGAGGGGCAAGAGGAAATCGATGGATAAAGAAGAAATAAGATCTCTTGATGTGACTCTACGGCCTACGGAACGGATCACGTCACGGCGATAAAGATGCGAATCGCGGCAAACCTTTCGTTTCTCCCTCGAAAACTTCTCGAGAGTTGTGGAAGCAGAAAGGGTTAAAGGAGAACCCCGGTAGATTGATTCAAGACGAAGGAAAGGAATCTCTAAGAAGAAATAGGGCGAATGGCGAATGAATGGAACAGACGTAATCCATCCATTTTTGGGGTGGCTGGAGCGCGACGTGTCTCGTCAACAACACAAGACGAAAACAAGACAGGAATCAATAGTCTATCTCACCGAGTTTTGCCCATTCAGCAAAGGGCCAGGATATAGCTGAGCTTATCCATTATAAATTTGATTTAATAGTATAGTATTTATGTAGATTATACAGAAATAGGTACTATAGTGGAGATGCTGCTTTTCGTTGTTGCGTTCTTGTCTATTGAGCTACGTTCCATAGTTTGACCATAGATGACATCTGCATAAATATATTTTATAATATATAATAAAACATATTGACATACGAGTGATCGTTATTAGTGAAGGTTGCAGCGAAAACTGGTTACGATCCAAATGGAGAAAACATTCAATCGTCAGCAGATAAGCAATAAACCACTTGATCATCATCTTGTAAGTACTCTGTACAAAGCTCATCAGTTAGTATTGTTGATGACAATATGGCGATAGGATAATTTTTGCCCTTTCCTAATATGCTATATTTTCTTATTTTTTTTTTTCTATCAGTTTTTTATTTTATTTTTCTATGTTTTTTTTTTGCTTTTATATCAATTGTTCACAAACAATGAGTGATGAGACAATCACCAGGCACTGAAGTCTATTGAAGTGGAACAGTGTTGTGACGCCTCTAATTCAACGTATCAGCCATAATACCTAGAACTGAGACATTTCAACTGCTTCTAGTCAGGTACTGCATACTTCTAATTCATATTTTTCTTCTTTAAAGAAAATAGCTTTTCTTCATACAGACCAGTTCGACCGCAGAGACAGTGTCGGCATCCATTAATCTGATCTCGGGTAAGCCAGTCACTGAGTCAGCTTCTTACCATTCGCGTAGCGTATATGGCAGCACTATAACATGACAATAACAAAGGCAGTGTTTTCAGTAATGTAGGCCGTAGGATATCTAAAATCTAACTGGAATGGATAAATTGTCCCTAGAGTGCACGCCTGATCTATGCCTCAATTAACGCTGTACGAGCCTACAAATAGGGGTCCAATGCACGAGCAGTTTCTATAGATTCATTCCAACCTCGCTTCATCGGCGTTTTGCCTCGTAATAGAATTCAAAGCATCTCCTTTGTTAGCGGAAGTTACCTCACAAAACAGGAAACGACTTTCCTTTCTACTGTAATAATAGCGTCAGATGTAATGACTTCTGCAATCTCATCAGCGAAAACTTGTTTGCTATTGCCATACCTGGAAGTTTAATGTCATCGAAATGCCTGCTATTTTTTGGCAGCATCAGTCACAACTTTCCAGTTAACGCCTGCTAAATCTGAATTAGCAGCTTTATAAAGCTTTGATGTATTCAAAAAAGGTACCGTGATCGTATACTGCGTCTGCTAACGAAACGTTATCAAGGAGGGCTGCTGAGGGTAGTTCGACATAATCGATATAAATACGCACCAAGCAGTAAGCTTCTACGTATAGCGGTCCATTATACATCTATTGAGGTTTCGTGCACTGTTCCTGCAATGCGAATCCAAGCTAGGAGATGGCTTTTGCTATGATAAGGAGGCTTCATAACGGAGGTTGTGCTAAACTCATATGTGGTTATGGATATAAGTCCACTACTAGAATGGTACATACTACACCTTGCATGAGTGTAATTTGGTGGCAGGCTCCTGCAGGCCTTGCTCCGTTATTCCGCTGATTTCGCCTCCTTAGTCTTCGTTTCGTGGCGACCCCACCTCGACTTACGCCCCGTCGGTTTGGATTCTTTCAGGATGCAGTCTCCGGGACGCAGAAAGTTCCTCGAGGAAGTTGTCTCCCACGGGACGAAGAGACAGCAGTACATTCATTAAAGACACAGTGTTGAGTAGACGCATGTTTGTCCTCTGTCGTAGTGCGGCAGCTGATTTTGGTTAATGGCGATTCCCTTTCTTCTCTGTTCAAAGGAAGCAAGGTACAAGCCGAAAGGCAATGGAGCTGTCATTGGAGGCGGGCCCGTTCGTAACGATTGTAATAGCGGTAGTTAGTTTTCGCATTTCCTTTAACTTACCGCCACCAGCAATGATAAATAAGCATGGCTAGCATGATCACAGGTGTTCATAACCCGTACTCATCGCGATGAACAGACTTCGGTTTGAAATAACAACGCGTCGCAACGTCTAGATAAGTTGTCGAAAAGGGCCGCGCGTAAGTTTACGGTGCAGCTATTTCCGCCAACTCGATCACGATGCCTCTGATGACAATGGTAGGGAGCAGTTCAGCGAGTTGTTTAGATAGAGCGCCATTTTCCTGCACTGTCATGCCTTTCATATTTGCCCCACGGCCAGCTGACACGATGGTGGTGCACACATGAAATGGAGTAACGCGATCAAAACGTTTGTAAAGCCCGAATATATCAAAGGTTTCTCAAGAAACGAGAGCTCGTACGGTAAGCCGACAAACAAATAAAAATATAAAAAAAGACCAATTATTGCACATTTTACCCAAACATAGACCGCATACATACTGATAGTGTTGCTGTAACTTAACCTGATTACACGTTCAAAAAGATAACACACTTTTTTTTTTTATATTAATGGGATCTAAGCTCTTTGAAAAATGTTACACGTTGACCGGTGCATTTGTTTATGCAGTCCTGCAATACGCCAGTTGTCTCTAAGTCGGATCGGCAAAAACAGATGACTGATTACTGTATAGATGCGCTAAGATACTCAACAGATGACTTCTGAGCTCCAACGTCAGATACGCAAACAATAGAGGCTGCTATCACCACTCTCGTAACTGCACGATGTTTTTGTGACAAGTTATATTGTACGATGCTCCTAATAGATCATATATTCCATCGAAGGTCCAAATTGTTAACACCAGATTATGGAGTTGATCCAAGTATAAACTTTTTACGCAGATTGACCTTCTACATGTACGGCTCCCACATGCTAACATCTAATTAAGCTGCTTTTTCTATTCAGTAGTCGACTCTGTCAGATTAGCCTATAAAATGAACATAAAAAAATTACGGGTAGGTGTGTGTCTGTTGACTTACATGACGAAAAAGGCCAACTCACGGATAGGGGGCATTGGATCGAGCCATCTATTAGAAGCAGAAGCGAGTTATCAAACAAATCGTTTAGTCACTCTGTAGTCTAGAGAAAAGTAATCGACGTACCTGATTTTGTTAAATAACAATTACTTTTTGCTTCTGCTGGGAAGCGATCCTACATCAGTCGACTAAACTGATTCTACGCGAGCGCTGTGTCCACAAATAAGATACTACCAACCATTCTACCTTGATACGAACTGCCGACCCCTCTACAGGTTTACCTTGTACATCTAGCTTTCCTTGATGATTTGCATCTGTTTATTCTGGCCATCGGTGGCAGACACCCACTCTCGTATTGTCTACGCCAACGTGTGAGCTCCAGACAGACGGATAACGGCTCCAATTCGCACGCATCAAAATGAAAAATCCCTGAGAAGATATCAGCTGAAGAAAAGACCAACAGTAGCAGCAAAAGCTACACCAGTATCACAGACGGCCAGCGTAGAGAAGCACAAAGAACACTCTATTCGCACGTCCATACCCAGACTCTATTCACACATACGTTCGTCCATTTATCTCAGAGAATAGGATTTAGGGCAATTGTCGAGATATAGCAATGTGATTTTCGGGAAGTACGGGATGCTTTTCCCGGCGGCAAGCGGGGATGTATTAACGAGAAGCGAAAATAAACGAAAAAGATGCTTTTCTTAGAAGATATTTCTCTCCCCCACGCATCACGGAATTTGAGACTTTTCTAGTGCGCATTGTTGAGCTATTACGAAGTGGGGCAAAGACGGCTGGCATTGCTATAACCCAGTTTTCTTTTTAGAGCGGCCGGGCACATAGTCGGCATAGCTGGGGTAAATGTAGAGTTGAACGGCGGCAGGGAGCTGTTCTTGAAAAACATTCTTGGTAATAAATATTTCCAATCATGAATCTGCATACTGCATATGTACATGAGTATGTGCTTACTTTCGTTTTACGCTGACAACATTATTAAAACAAAAATTTCCTCTACTAACATTAGATGGACGTGGTTGATAAGGTAACTGTAATTTATAATATGATCACGTTAAAAAAAAACTGTTGTAGGATGCGAAAACTCAAGCGAAAGTTACCACACTAAACGTAACTTTGAGCACAAATAAAAATAAATGGAGAAAAATACTATCTAGATTTAAATAGACGATTATAGTGTGTTACTTCGCACATTATGTTCTATCGAAAACATATTTTCGTATAGAAATCTCTAGATAAGTGATTAAAAGTTATCCGATACTACTCCAACATACATTTTTCTACAATTAGTTATTGAAACAGATGTTGTTGGATTCTTCGACGAATTACCTGATTTAATCGTTCTCGAGTTTGTATGGTTACCGCAGATGTAGCGAAAATGTGCACTATATGTAGTACCTTTAATCAACAAGCCATTCATAAGCCTTAGGCTTAACCGCGTGTATGCTTTCGCTTTCAGTCGTTGTTTGACTCAGACAGGCTGGTGAGGATTTCGCAAGAGGGGATTTGTCTTGCAATGCTATTTTTCTGCCTGCCTCTGAATCGAGTCGTAGGACCAGAAGGATGAGATTCGGCATAAGTCAGTCACATAGAATCAAAGAGCAATCGAGTTTTTCCTAATTCACGTTAATTCCTAATTGTAATTAACATAGCCTTGTCTTTGGAGTTTTTGCTGGCGGCACTGCACCAGGGAGGCAAGGATTTAAAGCGGAGTCGATGAAAATAAGCTTAAAAAGTCTCACTTGAGCACTGGCCAGTAGGAGACTGGGGGCCTGTAGCAGGAAAGATGCCGACTCATTTCTAGTCCCATCTTCATATTAACGTTCCCCATTGATTTTGTTGTTGTCACGATCCTTTTCCCTTTTCGTGAGTTGTTGGACTTTGCAATGTGACGGGCAGGAAGACAGCAGGCCGAAAACGGAGCTGCTGGCGGGTTGAAATCAAAATCGAGACCATTTCCATAGGTGGCTACGGAGCTGGTTGTGCAGACGTGGGAAAATCTTTAAATATTCATGTATATCGTTAGATTTCATTCCCAACAGGAAAAAAGCTATAAGTCCGCGAAGGTTATAAGACATCGATGGCAATAAGTATTTAACATATGAAACGAATATAGATTTATTGGAACGTAGGGTTAATATTGAATTTTTATTATGTCCTTTTCTCTTGCTGTACCTTTTGCCGCTTCTTGCATAAAGAATCATGTTGTTGTCAAACGACGCATTCGTTTTTAGATATAAAAATATGCAAGTACGAGGACAATGTAAGGGGCATTGCATACGTTTATTTGAATAAGATCATTCTAAGCAAATCACAATGAAAACATGGCTTTACAAAAGGTATGCAGGCTAGACCCTATTGTATTTATTATTATTATTATGACTTGCAAAACATTCAAATCGCTGTCTGCATAATCGAGGGCCTTGTAAATCCTTAATCCGTTACGTTTGTTACCGCAACGTATTATATAGTCTAGGACCTATATAATACGTTGCGGTATATAAGAAAATATTGCGTCAGTTTCTATAGTTTATACTCCCATAGCTAAATGCTTATCTTAACGACAAACCATCGCCAGCTTTTTAATACCTGCTCATCAGAACGTCCGTTGAGTACCACCCCGCAAGGAACACCTTCGACGCAGCGCGTTACGGAAGAAATGTGTAGCGCGAAAAAAAACGACATGTTTTCGATGCATACGACGAGGTTGAGTCTGTGTCAGGGCAACGTAACTAAAGTAATTGAGGGTGTTACTGCTGACAGGTTGATTAAAGGTGGTCGCCGGGTGTCAGAGGATGTTGGTGCAGACAAGTAATGGCCAGCTTTCGGACCCGTCGCTTTACGTCATCTTGTCGAACGGGCGTCGGGTGACGATTGGACGACAGCCAAAGAACTTCTTACTTCAACTCGTTTTAGTCTCTCGGTTGATGGTAAAGGAAGGAACAGGGTCGGAGCTTGAGCCCCTGATTCCTAGTCTGTCTGACCCACCGCCAACAAGGACCATGTGTTAAAGGGATGGCCAACTAAATCTACTTCGCCTTCACACTACTGTGCACTCTCTAAATATATTACCTTAATTATCTTAATTATCACTCTTGACAGTCGTCACTTGAAGATCTTCTCTGCTAGTGATATAGAGTTTTTTTTTTTTTTTTTTTTTTTTTTTTTTTAGAAATGCAACCGCTTAATTGAATGGAAACGTCTATTCAGGTAGTAATAATAAAGAAATACATGAAACGTATTGATGTAAATTTTTTATACTGGATCAAATAGATTGTAGATTTTTCATGATTTTATCGAGCAAACAGTGCCAGATTATAAATGCAGTTATTAGTACTGGCAAGTATATCTTTGCATGTCCCTCATATGCGGCGACATTAGACTTATCGCCAATTCGAATTCCAGTAAAGGAAAGACGCTGTAAATATCGATATCCAATGTTCTCAATGAAAAATTTGTTACTTGTTAAGTAGTACTGTCCTAGATACGCAATGCTATACAGGATCTCCAAGAGCAATTTTGCCCCGAGGCAAATTTAGCTTCCCATTATCTATGACGACAAGAGAGAGACAACTTCTTAACGTGAATATCACTTCACTCAGTGAAGCTCTTGTAGGTCAGTCAGAGGAAAAAAACGATAAGCTAACCGCATTTAGGGCATTGCCGATGCGGGACGTGTTCACTCGACGGCTACGAACCACTGAAACGCCTTCTGTACATATTAATATATAGATAGGAGCAGGCGTGAAAGAACATAGGAGACGATTCAAATACGGGGATATCCTTGCTCCTTGAATGGACTCGACGACATCAGTTCACAAGCAAACTGAAAGGTACGCCTCAAACGGCTTGTGGTTTCCTTGAAGTTTTCGCTGGACCGCTTTCAGCATGGAGTCCATGGGGAATTCAGGCAGCTAGGCAAGGGTAATGGGGTGAGGGATTTAAAATGAGGTTGTTGATGTGACGATCCTTACGGATGATTCGTTCGACACATGTCACATACCGTGGCACGATAGTGCCAATCGTATGTCAACGGAACAGGGCTAGAGAAGAGCTATAGCTTCATTGCGATCCGAATTTCGGCCGGACGCCATAGTGCACTGCGCCAGCCGTTAAAACGCTGAGATATGATGCGATAATGGAATAAATGATCAACGGTGCACTTCTGTAACATCACGCTGTTGGCCCGCCCCCGCAATTGAAATGTATGCCCTTCATTCATATTTTGCTAAATCTGATTTTCGGAAGCGCTAGTACCCGGGGAAGCTGCGGAAGTTACTTGCTGTCACAGTGGCTCTGGAAAATCGAATATTCACACACGAGTGGCGCAGGCCGATTTTTAATCAATGGTGCCTGCGACAAGGATCAGTGTGTAAAATAGGTGCTTGTATACACGATTATGTGGCAGCAGCTATAATAAGAGAATTGAACTCGCGATAGCGATAAGGCTGACGATGAAAATCTTTTCGAAACAGATGACAGTACATTACGGTTGGCTGATGTACGCGCCAGTGATCTAGTAGTACTCGGTCGTCTTAGATGGATCACATACGATACACAAAGTTAAATTGTTCCGATGACTCGCTAAGCAGATTTAATCTAAAAGCCCTCAAAACAGCTATCTGCAGAAAAAAAAAAAGAAGAAAAGCATGAAACATTAATGCAAAGGGCAACGACTTTTAACAAAAAGTCTAATTTAATTAAGAGGCATTTAGATAATAAAGCACTTGAAAAGGCCACGTACAGGCTTCGCTAGAAAGTTGCTCTGTAGCCTCAATGGCCTTTTCTTTCAAAGAACAATATGTCCCAACTACTGCCGCTGGTTTTCCGGGTTAAGAATAGAGTTTCGAAAACTAATACTACGATATTGTCTCATTATGTTTCATTTTTCAGTAAAGCTTTAAAAATGATGAGTTGTTTACGTAGCATACACGTACTATAGTGATCTTACATGTTTTACACTTTACCATTTGTTAGTTATTAGAGTGCATCTTCATACAGAAGTAAATGAGTAGAATTCGGTAACTATCAGTGTAACATTTAGTGGTAGTCCAAATGACCGGGCGCCATAGTAGTACGATGAAATACGAACTAACTTGTGTTTATCAGATTTTTGAGCAGGAATTAAGAACTTATAAAGTTTTATCAACGACAACTTTTCCAAACTATAACTTTACATCGGTAGGCTGTAGTAGGTGCCATAACTGTATGGCCGTAATCGTACTTCAAAGTGGCTAAACTAACTCTCTGTATGGACGATCCATAGTTATCTCATCGTTACACAGAAATCAGGATAGTAACTGAGGCGTTCGGTCACCCTATTTTTTTTTTTTTTTTTCGACTCACTCTAACAACAAGTCTGGCACGTCTCTTTTGCGCTATCGGCGATTACACTGATGTAAATTGTTGCTTGCTTATTTTCGTTATTAATTAGACCATGACAAAATTTAGCTAACAATTATTTTCTCTCTTCCTACGTCTTCAGAGGCCTTCATTCTGTCTTCGTTTTAACCAGCTACATCAGAACCGAAAACTGCAACAAATCAATAGCAGTCATAACAGCAGCAGATAGTAAAGCAAAGGCCTAGGGCACTAGGATTTGGCGTGTCGTAAAGCCTTAACTTTATATTTATTGTACAACTTGTGTTAAAGTTTCGTTATCTGTACTGGCATGAGTGGGCGCGCTGTGAAGTTGACACACAACTAGGACCTTCTAGTTGGTTTGAGTTTTTACATCGTTTACGTTAAAGGTCACGGTCCTGTGTACGCTTTCTATTCTTAAGCCTGGTATAAACCTAATCGTATGCAGCTCGCGTATTATGCAGCTAATCCTATCCGTTTGTTATTACTGCAGATGGCCAAATTGGATTATTGTTAATGCAGAAAGTAGTATAGAAATTGTCTGGAAGTCAACCTAAGCAATTTTCGACAAAGACAGTGAATATGTGCATCGTCAATGTTTTGTTAGTTTTTCTTTGAAAAAAGCAGGTAACAGTTAATTAGTACTATGTCTAAGCCGGTATAAAACGGCAGTAAATAACATATAACGCCCTGTCTCAGTAAAGTTTACCAAAGAGATATACGCACGAACAAAAAACGCCCAGACCCTTTAATAATATAAACTGTATTAATCATTTCGCTATATTATGCCACAGCTTTCTCATCGCACCATCTCGTTAGTGTGATAGTGATAATCACACGGGTCTCGAGAAGATAGGTAGTCATTCAGCGATAGACTTGCTCGTTGAGAGCTAAGTCATCACAATGAAACACATTATATTTAAATGGAGATTTCTTTCAAAATACACTCGAAAAATAAAAGTACAAATAGGTAAAAATTTTCACTCTGAAAGGCACATAATATTAATAATAAGGGACTAATATTAACAGTTCTATGGTGATATTTGCTGGATTGCGTCACACAAACGTGTCGTGTACCAACATGCCCAATATCATAATTACCAATATATTTGCGTATACGGGTAGTTTATCAGTCAATAATATATAGGTTGATACCTTACCAATGGCAGTTTTTTGGCATAACGCAGCGTTTCAATCAAATGCTGAAATAATTTATTGTGTGTCCGCCGTCACTTTTTATTAACTTCTATATTTCTCAACAAACTTCGTCCCGCAAAAAATTTTCGGGTCCGGTATTGAAGGACTACCTTATCGAGTTTTCGTATCGTGTCTACGGTTACGGATTTTGTTTGCCGACGATCGAATAATTGGCCCTCCATTATCACCAATTTTGGAAATTATGGCGGATGCAAAAGAACCTTCCGCTCAGGCTCGCGCAGCGTGGTCTCGACGATTCTGCCTCATGCCGCCTAATCTTTGTCCTATCAAGAAGAATGATTTTGTTTTTTCCTATCAGACACTTTTGGTGTATTAGCCAAGTTCGTTCCATGCAGCCGGCTCATACGCAGATCTTTGTTGGCTTCTTTTTTTTTTGAACCATTTTCCAATATGTGAAATCATTTTTATCTAATAAAAATATCCAGCTTAAGTGAGCTTCCCAAAGGTGGTTTTACTTTTCTGATTGGAATCGGACCACGTGGCCAAATGTCATTAACTCCGCAATGAAACTGCGATAAGCTTGAAGGAAGGCGAATGCTATATAGGTACTAAACAAATGCCTAGAACAGACAGGGAGGCAAAGGCAAGAGGGTACATTTGGAAAACTTTGTACACCTACTTAGTATGTATACATACGTAGATCCTCGAATACCATTCTTTGACAGCGACCTATTAATGAACTTACTATTTTTCATATCCCTATTTTCACCATTCACTGTGGCAAGTTTCCATGGAAAGCGGTCGGTATAACGTGGTCGCGTATAGCGGCCGTCCGCTCACTCTGCCATCGACTCGTTCTCGTTCGAGTGTCAATAATTCACTAACTCAGCTATCGCTGATGTGGTAATATTATCAATTATGCACAAAAGGATAGATATTTTGCGGACCTCCATCTAGTCCCTCTTTGAATGAGATCGTCAACGGTCAATTTATGTACGGAACGGGTTGACCATCGACCGAGTGTTGCTTGACACTGGCCAGTCTTTCAGCCAAAGTAAAGGCGGTAGAGACTACGCTGGCTGCGAAAGGGAGCTTTCGAGCGTGACAGAGTTCACGGCCTGCCAGCGTCTACTCTATTTACCTTCAGAAATACACGTCAATAGGGGGTAAATGAATATCCATGTGTCAGCTAAGCCTTAACACGTTCGAGTTTGCAGGATCACGTCGCAGCTGATCTTGTCGGTCGAATTTATCTTAGAGTACCTTTTTCCATTTTCTCAACTGCACTCATGGCAATACTGTAATCAATTATAGCAACCGTTTGTCTAAAATGGTTAAGTCACTAGTGAAACTTGTCCGCAGTTATCCGTATAGATACATTTGTTTTTCATAGCACAGCAGCTCTTCCACTGGCGTTCTACAATCGCAAGACCAGCTTAATTTTATCGAGCGAGGTAACGCACCAAGTGCCGATTTTTCTGCAAGGTGGATGAAAATTGCGATATGCTAGAACCATCGATATTTCATGAAGAAAATCTATGCTCGTGAGGATCTTCACCGCTGAACGATAAAAGCTGCAATAGGTTCGAGCGCAAAGAATGAAGCAGAAAAAAACGGAAAATGAATTTGCGTCAAAATTGAGGCTTACAAAAACAAGCGGTACAGATAGATTAGTAAACACGTAACATAGACAACTTAGCATGTGTAACGTGCGGCTCATGCGCGTTCTAATAGTCGTAAGGTAATGCTGGATGGCAATTCTGATGCCGTTGCCTCTACGAATCAGAATCGTATGCTCTTGATACTTAGTTACTTATAGTTTCAGACATGATGGATCCAGACATATTGCTGAACTCTGCATCGAGATCTCGGATGCGACATAGTCATGCCTTAATCGGTCGCGTAATTGGACTGTTTCTGCTTAGTTTATTTCATTTCAGAATATGTTTATATTGGAACAGGTTATATTGGAAACAGAGCTTTATATGCGCCCCGGCCTCGAAATACATCTAAATCTAATATCTATCACTGGAGGGCATAGCTGGTAAGTAGACCGGTGATGTACTTCTCTGCGACAACACAATCGAACCTGGTGCATAAAGGTAGCATATATGATAGGTGCAATTTCTTTTCAATTCAGTTTTGTTGGTTCAAATCTTCTGACATCAAAAGAAATAAGACTCAAAAAAAAAGAAGAAGATAAGAGCTCGAACCTAGCTACCGAATTCCATCAGCGGAACGGATCGACATAAATGACTGGTTCGTCAGACTTTTACAATTTTCTCCTGTGAACTGAAAGCTGCTCGAAGCTTAACCAGGTCAAGAACATTACGTTTATGTTCAGCCGCGTCTTTTGTCTACCTGTCGCGTTCGTGCTGAGACAAAAGGTCTGCCGGGAACACTGGACCCGATGCTTCTCAATGCGTCGAATGGAACCAAATAGGGTAAAATTGAGCCTGTTTGCCCTTCTTCATCTCCACACAGATGGTGTGACGTCGCCATTTGACGTTCCACATTGCAATCTCTTCGTTTTCTTCTACTTCCTCCCTGGATCTTTTATGAGCCATTCTAACCCATCCCCATTCAAACGTTATCCCACTACCGCAGTTTCACCCCCACTGACCCATCGGATATTACTATAGGGACGGGGAGATGAGAGGGGTGCATTTCCGTTGGTAGTTCCGGCTTCCCCTGGGAAGACAAACGGAACATGCGCGTAAATTGAATCGGTCGGCATAACAGGCTCAGTCAGTCAAAGATACAGAAATGACAAAGCGCACAACTTCTCTCGGGTTCACTGCTACTGCTGCTCTGTCAGCCCGTCTTCGACATGGAGCGGGGGATTACAATTATTTATCAAGCAATTTTTCATGTAGACAGAATGTGACTGGCGATAGATAACACGTGAAAATATAAGCAAGAGATATATGCTATAATTTAACTGCGTTTTAAAAAGGATAATTTTTGATCGTTTAATATCAGTCAAGTTCCGAATGTTGATCAGAATTGCAATGAATTTGGCGATAATTGCAGTGACTAAAAACTCACAATCAGACCGTATCTTAAAAAGCAAACATTTTCAATAGATTCTTATTGAATAGCACACGTATCGCTAAAACAATAGACCCTTTCAAAATATTCCTCTGCGAAAGCTTAATGTAACATAGCTTTGCATAGTGTGACCTTCGAAATTCTGCATGAACACGTCTTGTTACGCTATTTCAGTGCAACTAATATTTTTCAAATTATTCAAAAAGTTTCTGAGGCTACTCTTTGTTTGCCTTCTAATATCATCTAATAATACGATCTAATAAATGATCTGCGTTTTACGCATAGTCAGAACTGCGTCCCAGGGCTCTGACTTCCAGCGTGAAATAACTATGTCGTCACCAGGTCCGAGTGGCACACATGTGCCCACTAAGCCATTGTGCCAATTACTGATCCAGCCAGTGTTACGAAGCTTGCTACCTCTATATATATATATATATATATATATACATATATCTTTAGTATATTTCTGACAGTACTGTTGGGAGTATTTCTCGTTTTTGCGCTCTTGCATAATTCTGCGATTCATTCACGCACGTTAACGGATTCGTACCGCTCCAGCCGTTACCAAAAGTTGCTCTGTTATTATGCATGATACACAGATGTCGCTTACCTGCCATCATAGCGGGTCATATCCCGCCCTCATTTAGGCATTTTTTATCTCAGCAGTACAAGAATTTAGTTGGATTCACTATATTCAACCCGTGCCGGGTACAGATTCGCTCGAATCTCGATAGTTTTACTGTTCCTCAATCGGCTTCGTTTACACATTAGAGGACCTGTGTGGTTGAGGAAACTTGTAGCCTGAGCCATAAACATATTGTTATTCATGTACGCCACAACCCCCATTCGCTGTAGTTCAAACATTGCATTAGCCATAAGAGCCACAATTGTCTCAGGCGATACATACCCCCAAGACAACAGAATTCTCGCTACATAGCCTACACTCCACCGCTTCTTTAGCAAATATTCATACAAAGAATATTTCCATCTTCTTATTTTTTCTTAAAATAAAAATTCACTCACTATGTAGTCACCGTAGCTTTTGCTCGTCCGCCTGCTTTTACCTCCCCATCTCGAACCTTCGTATTTCATACAGCCCCACTGTCTTCAAATACCACCGTTGCCGAAGACATTCGCCTTTTTTCAAACGTTGTTGTAGCGCTATGTTAGTGGGGGTGCGAACCGCGCAGGGTGGGTACATAGTGCGAATGTAAACAGTAGGTAGTATGTGTACCCAAGCAGCAGCTTATAAAAGGGCGGGCTGCGACATCATCTCGAAAAGTTTTCAATGACTACCTTGGCTGCAAGCCTTCTCGTGTCTAGCTAGCCTCTCGAAAGGGACTTCGTATGAGGGTAAGCAGGGAACAGTGCCAAACAGACTTTCTAGATCTTCGGAACGCCTTTTCTCAAAGGAAAGAAGATGACAGCTGCGGCATTCGAGGATCAGTAAGTCACTCAGTCAGTTCCACTATCCCGCTTCTCCTGCCTCCTCCTGGTTCTGCCTCGTCCTCCGTATTCATCGCATTCATCCGGTGTGCGTTCGTTCTCCAGTCAACCTCAAGTTTATTCAGACTTCTTTCTTCAGAGTGCGAATAAGCTCGGTTTCTCTGCTTCCGTCTGCTCTTGCAGAGCGTAGCGGACACTGCCAGCAAGATCTGCAGCCGTTGCTACGCCCGACGCGTGCGATGTTCCTAGCGAAGCACGATCTCAAGAAATAGGAACTCAAGCGTCTGTAATGCTCGCGACCGCCGCTGCCTGCGCGGACGCAGTTCCGAGGTTTTCATTATTCAGTCCTGAGCCCAACTGCTCACTCCCGACCCATCGTCTCTATTTCATGACTTCTCCTTAGACGTCCACGACGCTCTTCCTGGTCGATTTTAAAAGCTGATCCCGCTTCCACTTGGCGCCCACGATCTGCTTGGACGACTTTTCACATTCCTTCCGTTTCTCTTCTTTTTTTGTCCCATACTTTCCCGATATATATCTGTATATGCTTTCGCCAATTGGCGCACACACAAGAGTCGCGTTTGCGGCAATCATCTCAAAAGTCTATGCTGCTACCGGCAATACTGGATGGGGCCAATTCTGTACTGTGTGTTTGTTTTTACCGTATTTTGTACCGAGTATTGCACAATTATTACGCTCGAGTGATGCCAGAACAACGACGCTATTAGCAATGTATACAGATGTGCAGCTCAGTTGTCCGGGTGTTGCAAGTTTGAGAAGTATGTTATTCAGGCAAGGAAGGTAATAGTCAAATAGCGTTTCTGAGTGGCTGAATGTTTCTCCACATGAACGCTTCGGACATCGTTTAATGGTGGTAAGAAATGAGTAAAGCGTCTCCAGTGGCATACAATTGTACATACGTTTACTCAATAGCTCAACAGTTGTACAATGTCATACTCATATAGTGGCAAAACAAGTACTTTATCTACAACGTATTACCTAATACAATAGCTAATCACGATCTACTACTGGGTTCGAATAACCCCAGGGACCATTTCGTTTGTTCCGAGCATGTTCACCCTCTTTAGCGTCTTCTAGTTCCCATAAATTTGTGTCTAACCCGTAATCCATTTCCGCCGTCATAAATATCAAGCTTACACATCGGCTCAATGAAACTATATAATAATTACGAATATCAATAGTGTTTTTAAAACGAGTGAACTCTACCACGTTAATTGCAAAACTCCTCAGAGTGGGTTCTCCATTGCTTTTTTTTTTTGGCTGCTGATTTGGGAGCTGAACGTCAACGGAAATTGTGTTACCAGATTATTCCCATCGACACATAAATATACGATAAATTTTACGAAATCGGCCTCTCGATCTACGAAAAAATGCCGTTCCCACTGAAAACCCACATTCAAGCGATATGCTAATGATTAACATTAAGTGGTCAAAATAGCTCCTGCTTCTTCTGAAAGCGATCTATCAGAAATTCCTCCGGTTGGGCTGATATTATCATCAGCTAACCTCCAACAGTCAAGAAAAAGTAGCCGATTTCATCTAGTGGTTCTTTCTTTGATCTCATTAAAGTGAATTTGGCAAATGACGCCCTCGAAAATTTTGATCAATTCGGATTCCTTAGACCCATTTCAGGACATCATCCAAGATTTGGTGTACGTGTGTTTACGCTCATACACAATAAAATATTATATAACAATCTTGTAATTAGGTTATCATCTGGGTCCCACTCAGCGCGCCTATTTCACATAAGAAAAATAGGACACATCGTGTGTCCTTATCGTTATGACTATATAAGACGCTTTTAATGAATGTTTTTCATTTGCCATTGAAAACACTGCACTCCGCCTCACTCCTGGCTACTTTATTTTTTGACCGTGAGGTAATTATGGCCATAAGGCCATCATTTGACTGAGAATCACAGGTTTTACTTTGTGGTATGGCGAATGTCATTTGAGAATATATATATATATATATATACAGCGCAGTCTGTATCCGTTCACTGTACATGTGAAACGATCGTAGAGCTGATGATAATGTAAATGATGTTTACAGATCATACAACTGCCGAAAGATAACGCTACCTTTCTGCATCGGGGATTTCCGCTGCTGTTCGGGCAGACAGAAGCCAGATCACCTTCACATAGATGATAAGTACAAGCGATCGTGAAGAAAGCAAATGGAAAGAAAATCGAGAGTTAGCTTGAACTCAAGTCAACACCGAAAGAATGTTGCGAGCACTTTAGAATCGACCCAGAATGTCCGTCTTCAATCTGTCACGCATGTCTTATTTCCCTCGAGATACGACTGGGTGCGCAGATATCTTGTCAGAAGCGGTAGGGAAATACCATCGTCGACGTTTTCTATAGTGCTGTGTTTACCACTCTAACCTCGATTAGACTGTACTACGAACGTCGCCAAGACGCTGTCTAAAAGCCGACTTCAACCTGAATAGAACGAGTGTATTGGATGGAGACATTTGGTTGACCATCGAAAGCGTTGAAATGATCTGTTCTATTCTATTCTATTCAAGACGCATAGTTCAGAGACTTTCTTTGAATGTTTCTGAGCTAAGTTATAAGATCTTTGCCTCAAAATAAATAATGCTGCTCATTATACAATAATATTAATAGTAATAATAATAATAATAAGGCAACCGTAAATACGAGATGCACAAAGGCCTGATTCCTTAGCTGAGAACGATAAATCTACACGTAAATTTCCACTAACATGTGCGTGTGCTTCCTACAAACAGAAATTGGCTAAGAGCTGGTGAACGTCTTTTGCGCACGGATACGTCTTCTAGTTTACTTAAAGTCCAGCTGAAGTCATGTTCGTTGAGAACGGATCTTTCCATTAGTGCTGTCCTACTTAGTTCCTGACGTATGATTCACTAGGTCAATTATTGGCTAGACCTTAGAACATACTCGTTGAGTACGACTAGCCTATCCCCGTTGGCTAATAAGTGCGGTTGTCAATTATAAATAGAAGCCTGTCCGACAATAACCACTGTCTTCAATCCAAGGGAGCGTGCCACGCTGATGGGAAAAGGTACCCTAGTGCGTTAGCGTAGGATATAAATTCTCTGGCCAAGTTACTTTGGTCCGATAACAACAGCTGCTGTTGATTGTTGTCTTCTTATTTCACGTACTTTGAGTGGATACCTAGGCGTAGTTCTCTAACTACGGCACTTCTCACAGAATGCATGATTGTACCGGTCGATAACTTAGTTACGACGAAAATAGCTAGACCGGTATATCTTTGTCAATGCTTTGTTGATTGTTGCGTTGATCAACTGCCGACTTAAGTACATACGTGAAATATAATAAATTGAGGCGTAAAGGTCGACAGCTAAGTGCTGCTGTTGAAACAACATGAAGATAATAAATTATTCGCTAGCTCAAAGTTAGCTCGTAACTAGATTATGCCACTGTCGTGCCGTGACCGGGTTCTGATAGTCGGTCAAACTAACACCGGGCATCACTGGAACAGGGCATGAACAATGAGCTTTGAATTCAACATGGACGTATTAGATATTATAGATTTATTGATAACTAATGAGCTATACCAACTGTGTCAAAGAGCTGTTTCGTCAACTTCCGAACGATTAGCTAACTCAGCAACGTTCACTGTGCAATCTTCAAGTCGTAATACTTTACGAAGACTCTAAATGAGCTTATCACATATTAGGTGACAGAAGAATTAGATTAGATGCAATTATTAAAGTCTAAGTACTATATTAAGACAAGGTCGTATCCTAAACGTAGCAGCATATAATTCAATCCGATACTTTGGAAATATAAAAATAATACGATTATATTTGTAGTAAAGTGTAGGCTATGGGGCACATCAGACTTACTACACTTTTGCTTTAATTACGCACGTTAGGACGGCACGATCTGAATACCAACGTGAATAAGGCGTTGCCATGGTAACCATTAACGTGCGGTCTTCGCTAGTTTAATTTGTAGTGTTCATAAACGCGTATTATTATAGCATACGATTACCATGGCCATTCTATAGGTCTCTTGGAGAAACCGCACGCAACACCCGTCTCCGTTAGACATTCTAGTACGAGGACAATCGTTCATGTTATATCGAAGAGGTGATTCCAGGGACTTATTCACAGAGTAGGAATTACTGAATAGGTTTTACTTCGGAGAGGTTAACTCCACACGCAAAAATAATCATCTTTCACCAGTTGAAATAAAGGAGGTTAAAAAATTAGCCCGACGCGCTCTACATTGTAAGCAGATATGCTTTGTATGTGCGCCTCAATATATCTAAATATAGTTAGGCGCGAAACACCTAACCAGATTGAAAAATTCTCCGTTTCTATAGAACAATGTAACTAGCAGGATAGTTTTTTAAATTTGGACAAACTGCTATTTTAAAGTATTTCCATGTGAAGGCACAAATGTGCCGGCCTAATTCTAGGCCTGTATTAATACAACTCGACAGGGGCCTGTTGAGCCAATACGCTAAATACGTATACTAGGCGCGACAATAGAAACGCTGTATTATTCTGTAGAATAAACTTTTTCAAGGCATAGAAAGCCATAAAACTTGACAGTTGGATCTCATTGCCTTTGCAGGAACCCAGTGATCAGCGAATGAGAATGCTTGAAAGTCCGGACATGGCCAGAGGTTAACTCTGTCTATATCCGATATACTCAACCGGGAATCAGTGCTAAACACATCGCGCATGAACTGACGTTATAACATTCTGCTGTATATATTATATAAAGGACGGCGAGATCGGAGCAAGTCGATTTACGACGAACCCCCATCTGGTCTAAAGTGCAACCCATTTATGTATGTGTCAGCCTAACAAGAACGGCGTAAGTGCTCTTTTCCATTTTCAAGCCTGAGGTATTTCTAACCTTCCGCCATGGTCAAAGCCTGCTCTCAAAGAGTGTCTTTTTCTTCTAGGTCTACCCCGACAGCCGACGGAGAGCGAAAGGTATTTGTGGAATACAAAGTTTTCTTCAGTCGCCTGTGTACGCCTTAGATGGGCACATAGCATCCCACCGTCAGCTTTATAGGCTCTATATGGTCCTACAACAGTCACTTTATAGTTGACCGGTCGCAAATAAGCGCTGCCACTTTATACCGGAGCATTACGAATCACGCGTGACCTTAATGTGGAATCATAAGGCGACTATTGGCCAATTAAAGCTGTTTCCTTTGAAATGTTATATGTCTTGGCATTTTGTGCCTTTGGAGGTTCGACGAAAAGCATCTACCGTTAGTCTCGAGCTAGTTACTGATTGAAATGGGGTTATGTGCGTCACTTGTTTTCAAATAGAGCTTCAACTAGCTGCCTGCTACGAAGGTACATCGATGAAGATCCCCTATATATTTTTCAATTATTAGCATGTACTATTTCACTCAATCGGCAAATTTGTCAGTGTACAATGCAAAATTTTTCATTCAATTGACACGTCGTTCGAAATGACAGAGATTTATTACTATCTACTACGATGATACGGAAGAACACACTTTTCAACTATATGTATTTGAAGTTTGACGACTTACATTGCATGAGGTATTGTAGCAATCAACTGAGCCAATTCTGGCGACAGAATCACATACACATAAGTTTCCTTAGTCCAATTTCTCGCATCAATCGTTAAAACTATAGAAGGCCATAGACGTCGCTGGAAAACACGATAGCTCCGCAGCACTAAGGTGGTAATGGAAAGCGTTTAACCAATTTGTTGAAACGTCAACGTAATGAAAAATGGCCCCTATTCAAAAGTCGATATCGCGCTAAACATTATTTATTTCATTGTAGACAGCCGACGCTTTGCCATACCCTACAGTTATTATACAGGAGAAAGCCTAAAAAGTAGGTATTGCAGCCCGAAGCATGTCGATAATCGCTATGATACCTTTCGAAAAGCTTTTTGCATGTAACTTAGAAGTGCACGTTTTCGTCCGGTAGATTTAGCTGAAAGTTACTTAGGCTTTCGATTACCTCTGTGTATGCTCAAAGGCAATTGTTGTTAAAGTGTTCCTACCGTAAAAAAGGCCTTTTGTGTGGCTGTTTCACAAATTACTAAATAGGAATCATAAAATTTAATGATTGGTTATAAATTCGATTTGAACGTGCCCCGAAAGACTACACGATAAGGGTAATTAAATAGATCATCAAAGCAAATTTTTATATACCATGTGGACAATTGTATTTCGAGGATAGTTAGGCCACACGATTACCTAAGTGGCTAACTTATTATAACATCCACAAACGTTTTACCGTAAACAGCGACATCGAAAGTTTACTACGGCAGATGAGTTCGTATAGGGGTCGCAGGTTATCTAGTTATAGGACGCGTCCGCCCCATAATCTGTGATCGATTAGGCTATAGTGAGAATTTTATCTACGTTAGCTATTGCATGAATATAATTGTAAATCGGCAGCTTTCTATTAAATGCCTGATATTCAAAATTGAAGGCCTCGTCAAAAAAGACTTACTTGATATCGTATCTCAATAAATGAAGCAAGACCATACTATCTAACATTATATAGTACAGGTAAAAAAAAAAAAAAAAAAAGAATCGGGGCAAACAATTCTGCACTTCACAAAATATTAAGCTATTACAAAAACTTCGAGATTGATTAACTTGACTATTGATTTCGACCAGGAGTGCCTCTTTAATATGCTAGGTAGCCTACTTAAGTCGGTCCTTACGTTATGGGGCGTAGTGTGTGCCATCGTATTTTCAACCAAAGGAAAACACTCGGAAAACACCCCAATTACCAACGTGTCCACTGATAATATTGTACATATACACGTACATACGTACACAACGTTTACTAAGAAAGCACTTAGATAATGTGTATCGTATTCATGCTACATAAATCTAACTGTAAGCAATTGAAGACACCACGTACATTTTCATCCTTTTTTAAAACTGCTAGAAACAACAAAAGGATATTAAAATTAGTATTTGACGGAAGTGGCATGTACTACACCGTAGGCTCACCTTTACTATGCCCTGACACATTTATAATCTCTGCTACTGCACACAGGGAGAAAGAGTAAAAGCCTTTGTTTGAAAGGAATTGATAGAGAAATGATATTATTATGGTTAGTCACAATGGCCAATTATGAATCTCAAAAAATTGCCATGAATATATAGCACGGCTTAAATGGTCTGTCTCTATGACACGCATCCCCTGTAGCAGACTTCGATTAGCCGAAAATGGCATTCTGGCGCGTATCTCAGCAGAGAAACAAAACTGTTATAATGTAACCTCAAGATTGATTATTCAGGCCTGCCTATAAAAGCAAAAGTAACGACTGTTCCGTTTCGAAGAACTGCCAGCAAAGATAATTGCAACGGTACCTTTTTTACAACCCAAAATTTACACGTTCAACATCATCTTAAAGCTATCCCTATATTAACATAGAGCGACTGAACACCGAAAATACCTAGTGAATTCTGCTAGCTATCTATTAATACGGTTTCGATACCGATAAATCAAACGTTTCGATACTGTATTCATCTATTTCAGGCTAGGATCAATCGCTTTATCGGTATAACGAGCTGTTATGCTTAGTTCATCCACAGATTAGCGATGGCGTGGACGTCGACCCGGGCAAGGAGCTAACAGCTCACGGATTTACTGCGAATTATAATGCGTCGGAGGACTGAACAACTCCGAACGCTATACAAACCAATGCTATCTCAATATAACCATACAACTTTCTCTAGTCGTAATTTGCACCCCGCGCACGATATACATGGCTGTCTATTGAGACTCGGTTTATTAAAGTTTGTTACGGCATTTTCAGACGTTCGACCGGTAACAAAGGAGCCCGTGTGAATATTTCCAGGACATCCAG
This sequence comes from Varroa jacobsoni, assembly GCF_002532875.2. Taxonomy (NCBI): domain Eukaryota; kingdom Metazoa; phylum Arthropoda; class Arachnida; order Mesostigmata; family Varroidae; genus Varroa; species Varroa jacobsoni. Next base: position 20,389 of record NW_019213172.1, on the reverse strand, counting down.
AGGCGCGAGCCAGAATCAAATGACATAGTTCAGCTTCAAAAGAACAATGCACGAGTTTATTTGTATTTTATGATTTAACAAACACTCCACACTATCTACTGGCTAAACAATTAAATATCATTATTTTTTTCGACTGAACAATTTGTCTATTTCAGATCATGCAGTTTGCGCCGTCTGTCTGCTTGTAAATACCCACACATGAAGAAATCCTAAGCGTTGATAGAGTTAGCTGCGTCGATATTTCGTATACACCAAAAAGCTTTCGTGAGAACAGATCGTCGTTAGTTTTTCTTTTTTTGGTGATGAAGTAAGTAGTTGAGTAGTTCTTCGTGTAGAGGACAGCCCTGTTCGCTATGGTAAGTATCACTGATATAGCGCCTATTTCTAGGTTCCTATGAGAACTAAAGCGGTTCGTCAATGCCTTGTTGCGGGTGTCTCTCTTCACAGCTCGATCGCCTTTTGTTTATTGAAACAAGCGGATTTTACGTTACCTGTTGTTGAGTGTTTCTTGGGGAAAAAAACTTAAGGCCCTAGCTAAATTTTGTCAAGCAAGCGAAAAATAAGCTAGCTAGTTCCCATCTAAATCAGACGCCCCGGCTATTCGCAAACACATAAAGATGAACTGATAATGAATCTTACAATTATGGTCTGCTTGAATACTATGATACTTCTTTACCCGTGTTATGTTCGTTAGTGATTCACGTCGCACCGACAATAGGCCTTCTAATGCGAATTCGGTCCCTGTCAAAAACGTCTGCCACTGAAAAATCAAGCGAAGCATACAATGGAACCGCAAGACTACGGCTACGGGATAACAGCGTAACTGGCATCGCAAAACGGGTAATTATTACTTGTATTAAACAATCAACATTCAATGGGCCAGTGGGTCTGCCGCCTACCACTAGCCTTTCGGCTATTGGTAGGTAGCAGACCCCCTGGAAAGGTTACTTACATTATATGCTGGAGGTTTTGATCACTCTGAAGATAGATAGAAAAAACAGCTGATCACACGTCCTTGTACTGCATAAAACAGACCCGCAATGTAGGCGTTCTAATGGTCGTATAATTCGCTGCAAATAGGTTATATAGCCACTGCTAAATTCTCTCAGGTGATCTACTTAGGGTCATCTACTGCGTTATCTAGCTTTAATTAGAACCTCATTGGCAATAAACAATCTAAGCAGATGCATTATGTATACTAAAAGAGTAAACAGAAACCGAAAGAGAAGATTTGTGCCTGGAAAAACTATGATTCGTCCAGCCGTTTGTTTCACGCGCTGGGTAGTCGCGACCCGATAAATACCGGCTGATACTTCAACGTATATCAACTAACAAACGCAGAGTACGAAACACTACGCCCGCCCCAGGTGCCCGCAAAAGACCTAACGAAAACATTTCGACATGATCAACATGTCCGCTGTAACAGAAGTAGGAGATATTGATGTCGTGTTGTTTAAAACCCTGGTATAGCATGCAACCAGAAGACTTATCTTTAGGGCCACTTCAAGCCTTTACACCAACCCTCACCGCAACTCCCTTAATTACTGCGTCACACGGGATACGATCATAAAGTGCACTGCATTGCTATATTAGAGTTGGGGAGGAATTATCGTATACCGAGATGATGACAACCGCTATAGACAATTTCGAGAATTTTACGCCTCCAAAGTAAGACCCAGTTGTAAAGTAGTGATAGCGCTATAATTCTAACTAACCTAAACCTAGCGCACCTAAACAATTGATCTTGCATTTGACCGCTATCGCCCTTTAACGGATGACCAGGTTACGTTTTCATTGACACGGTTAGTAGGTCGGTCTCTCCTTAACGGTACGAAGTAGTCCAGGGCACAAACGTCAGCTATAATTTGAGTTAGATAGGGTGGGTTAGAACTGTGTTGAAACCATGCTACGTACATGTGTATTTAATTGATTTGTTGAAGTAACTAACCGCGTGTGGTAATAATGGTAATGAATATCGATACGTCGATCGCTTTTATATCGGGATTTTGTTCTCAGGGGCAATGGCATCATAATGCTGTTGTGGTGGAAAGCCGTGTAGGCAGGACTGGCCGCAGTTAAACCTACTAGAAGGGCTACGCAGTACAAACCGTTCGCCCTTGTCGTAACCCTACCTTGTTGGCTATGATTTTCTGAGTAAGGCTCAAGAGAAAATGAATTTTGAAAATCTCTAAGTCTAAATCCGAGGCAGTATGGATAACAGAAATTAGAAAAGGATGGCAAAGCTTTTGATCATATGAACATTGTTCTAAATATTAGCATTGAATTATAGCATAGAAAAAAAGCGCTAGCGTAACAAACGTTAGCGGTTAATGGAGGAACAACCTGGCGTAGGAACTGCGAATCCCTCTCATAGCACATATGTCTATCTACTGTAAAACACATTCGGAAATCATTAACGTCCAATCGATGTTAATTTTGGCACAGGGTGATTGGAGCACTTTTTCCTATTTGACCTGATGTATTTTCGAGTTACTTCGATGACTGTATACCTGCTAGAGAGCGGTGCATTTAGCGACCCGTATCACCCTCGGACTGTGCCACTTCATGGGTGTTAAGTAGCGTTGTTAATTTGCCAATTGGCCTTATGTTAGTCTATACTGCTGCTTCTGTTTTATATATATGTATATATAAACGTTTACTTGGCACTCGGAATGGCTGGGTCGACAGTGCAGCACAAAGATTTTAATATCTCCGTTCGTGGTTAATGGCTGTGGCCTGGACTCGACAAACATGTAACGTAAAACAGCGGAGTTCGAAGGGTTTTCAAATGTAAAACCTGACTGGGCATTTGCAGCAACTCAATGTGTGGCTATCTAGAGTACAAGATCTGATTCCTCCATCTTGCAATACACCCGGTTTAATCTCCAATAAGTGAGTGCAGTGTTGTCTCAAGTAGCAGTTGTCTCGAGGTGTGAAAAGCTAGCGATACTCTTACAGGGGTACCAACGGCAGATTGCGAAAGATGTTAAAACACCCCCATGCGTAAGGAAACTGCCTCGTTAAGTATTTTTTTATTTTTTCAAGATTTTACGCTCTTCTTGTAAAACTGCCAGATAGCGTAGCATCTTGAATCTGAAAGCTTTAAATAAATCGTCAAGCGCGTAGAGGCAGAAAGAAATTTTTCCTTTCCACCAATGGAACTACCAGTAATTTCCAACAAAATGTCTCTAAAGCTTCGAAACCCTCAAATAGAGGGACGGATTTCGACGTGGTTCCGAGATGATTTTTACCAACAACGACGAGCGTTCGTCTGGTGTTAAAACCTTCGTTACGGGCCACGTAACTGTTAGTGACGTTTCACTTGTGTCTCGAGCAAATAGCAATACGTACCGCTGATATACGTACGCGGCTATTATCATTATTATTAGAAGGTCGACGTTGTACGTGAAGTGGATACATTTGAAGCACTCTAAAGACTTAAAACTTACGAATATGCCACTTTTTAGCTATCACAGAGTATCCTACTGAAAGGACTCTCATCAGAGTCAAATTCGAGCTGGAATAGATTATGGGGCGGGTTTATGATTATCGAGCACGAAAAATGCGTCTTCTATCAATGTTCTGTAATCTAAGTCATGAGCCAACACTTCAGCCCGTCACGGACCTTTTATTAAGTGCTTCATAAATAACGAAGGCATAAGGCTGAATAAAATTTAAACTTATGGACAATGTTTATGACGAGATCGTAGCAACATGTCAGTGAACGACATCTGTCGTAAATCGTTATAACTCATAAAGCCTTGAGCCTTTCCCATTTTTTTTTTAATCACCCTGTTAACTGGTCTGACAGCGCAAAGTAACTAAAGCGAAGGAGCCTATTTCGCACGTGTTTATAAAATTTAAATACTGCTTGACACACAGAATACCTGAGACATCTATACTCATTGCACTCATATTCACATGAAACCTCTGCAACGTGTTATTATTGGTTTGCTTTAGGGTTACCCTCAAAGAACACCGAGATGAAAAATGGAAAGCCGGGATGAACCCTTCTAACGAATAGGTCAATAAAGTCGGGGACTGTTGTGTTGCCTGAGCTGAATGTTTTGCTAGATAAATACATGTCACGATGGTGCGTTTAGTAATTCGCAAAGGGGTGCCGAGAAGCTCATCAGGTCGGCTTTAAATCGCTCGCTGCGAAAACGCATGCCAACATTCTGTAACATAAACGAGTAAGAGATCGCAGAGCCGCCATAGAGATATCCGGGTCATATACATTTGACGGTCGTTAAGAAGACTCGCGCTTCGAATAGATTAAGAGACGTTTATCGCTCTGATTCGGGCGGTAAAAGTCATAGAGGCATATTGACTGCGAGGGATTTGGGTATACGTGCGACGGATAGACCGGCTGAAGTGGTCATCGAACTTCGAAGTCGAACACAGCGCCGCTGTAATTACGTTAGATATACTTTCAGAATCCACGACCTATGCAGAGCACGACTTATCAATAAATAACCATTCGAAATATTAGTACCCAATAGTAATGGTTGGTACGCATCCAACGTACTAGAGACCCGTTTAGGCCTCGGCAAACCCACTTTGGACCTCACTTTCGATCTAACAAAAATGAGTAGATGTTTAGATTGGCAGATACCGCTGTCAGCTTTTATTGAAAGTTAGCGACACATCTGGCTGCCGCCAGTGGGCCTTTGGACGAATCGAACATAACAACCAAAGACCAAAACTGATATCTGTCGGCGCTGGCTAGATATTGTTCAATAAAAATCCCAGCTGACCGCAGTGTGGTTGCCCTAAGTGAGCCTGCTGCCCATGCCAATATATCAAATGTGACAGCAAAATTCAACGAAACGACTGCTGTTGTAACTTGAACGAACAGTTATGCTTTGTATGTGAATAGTAATAACAATTATTATTATATCCAATAAATAACAGGTCTCTTCCATTATATATTGCCAGTGTTTTTTCGTCCTCTGAGAAACGATCTGTCATCTTGCGTCCGGTAGATTTTTTAGTTGATCTGGCATGGCAGGCTTTTTTGGCCGACACATCAACGCCTTCTCACTCTGAAGCTCGACGTAACCAATGCCGATCAGCGTGCGAGAGGGATCAATACATTCACGCCGACTGAAATAATAGACTGAACCCACTTTTGCCAATTCTAAGAATCGTTAGAGTGGGAAAAAAATCGGCAGCTTTTTAAAGCATCAACCCTCACAGTTTCAACAAGAACTGTGTTTACATTAAATAAGAGATGATCAATAAGATGGCCATCTGCATAGGCAGCTTCTGCATTTTCGCATGTGCTTGCGTTCGTAGCATCCTTACTTGTCCATATCCTTTCTTAAACTGACGAACAGATGTTATCTGCTATTGAAAAATATTTGCTTTGCTATAACTAGTTTGGTATAATTCCTTTCAACAGTCGATTCTATCTACAATTGCTTATCCTGATATAATGACAGGCGGGGAGGATATGCGGAACACTCTCATACATGAGTGACAGGCCAGAGCATCTATGGTAAACTGGGTTTATCTATACTCACAAATAGAATGCTCTCCTGATCTTGAACGTTGTCTCCTCTGAATGACCCTAGGTAACTTGCTATACGTATTCGCCACTGTGATATACTCCCATATTACGTCGCATTAGTCGATCAAATAAGAGAACTGTCAGCGAAGAAGTTTTTCGACAGGTAACTATAACTCCTCTATTTGTCTAGCCATGTATAATTGTTAGAGAACTCATTGAAATTAAAAGTAGCATCTGGCACCAGAATGAATCGCAAATCCGCAAAAGCGATCGACCTTCGTTAGCGTTCGCATTTTACCTAGGCTTGGACATTAACTTCACGAGCTCCTTAGGTGCTGGCTTCATGTTGGTTCCTTTCGGTAGTGGCAACCGATGCTGTCTGCCGTGCAAGTTACGTTACTCCTTGAGGGCTTTTGTGCCGTTAGGCAGGAGATTTTGAGTACACAATGCACGCAACGCTTGAAAAGGGTATACTCAACACACATAGGAGAAATCTCGCCCAATTTCTACCCTATACGAACTTACGACTTTGCGATATGGGAGATGTTCATACGTAGTACGGTGGAACATTTGTAAGTTACAGAATAGTATGAAGATATGTTTAAGTCACAACTACGTATCTGTCGTGTTCGTCAGTTGTAAATGAAAACGTTTTTCAACAAATAGCAAGTCCGCCTTAAACGTTGACTTGTCCGCGTACGCCCGTCGTTAGTCACAGCTTTTCTGCATTTATCGAGCAGAATAGCCTATTAAAATATACCATGTTAGCTTTTGCTTGCCCTCTAATCAGTATAGTCAACCTACGTATTAAGATGAGCCCCTTTTCTACTAGAGAACGCATCGAAGTTGGTAACTACCGTCTGATATCTCTGGTGGATTACTTATTCGGGGTTTTTGAAAAGCTAGTGATTAGCAGATTTCAAATACGTACTAGAAATTGCAGACTTTTCTCACAGGCTCAATTCGGCTTTGAAAGGTCTCGGTTGACTGAACTAGAATTCCCACATCTTTAGCAAAGACTCGCTCACGCCATTAAAAACAGGTACGTTCGTATATTTTATCTTGTGGCTGCCTTTAACTGTTTAAGTAGCTTGATTTCCCTCTGAGGTGCGGCCCGTTTACTATTTATTGGTTCAATGCATACCTGCCAGTAGGACAACAGGGACTAAAGGTTGGTTGTCTTGAGTTTACGTGGGAGAGAGCAGATATTGGGATGTTTCAAAAGTCAGTTTTCAGGCCATATATGTCCATCTTTGTAGATTTTATCGTGCTTCAAATCTTCGGGAGCGGCTGTGTAGGACTATGGCCAATGCGAATCGTACTTCCACGTTTATTTGCCTTTAGTCTACCAGCATTGCCCCTGGCATACAGACTGCACTTAAGGACGAGCAGGAGCAGGCTACTGAAACTTTCGAAACACTCGGCCTTGTTGTTAATGCCAATTAAAGGGGCCTCTACAGTTTCATTCGCTTCAAAGGGTTATTATACAAAATGAATTGCACTTATTGAGGTTCAGTTTATCATCCAAGATGACTAAATGCTCGGGGATACAGATTCAAGCGTCAACGAAATTCAGACGCCAATCCGCTCTGCAATAACTGCAGCACCAGGGAGACTCGTGAAAATTGCTTCCTCAATTGAAGGTTTGTTTCTCGTCTACAAAGAGCTATTGTTGCCAGTACTGCGTTATACACTTCAAGCGGACATTCGACAATACATTATAAAGCTCAAATCTATGGGTGACTTTTTTTAATCTCTAACGGATTGTTCTCCATCCACAAAATGTACAGCTTGCCTCTTGTCCCGCTTTCTCTTAAAATGTCAAAAGGGTATCATTTTGTCAAAAATTTCTTTTTCGCCTACCATCGTCGTCAGCCGCTCTAACCGTTGCTTGAAATTCTTTTTGTTGCTGATGAGTTTAGTATATATGCTCTCGCTTGCCACTTATTATCAGTCTGAAGCCTTTTTCCTTGTGGAGTGTAGGGCTCAGTGAAAAAAATTTTCAAAAAAAAATAAAGATTTAAAATTGATAATTATACGAAACGTAGTGTATGTATTTTAGGTTGTCACTGAGAATGATGGAGGTGTTTGTGATAATATAAGAAAAGCGATGCAATATGTCCTGTGCAATCTGAGATGTTTTTATTGTTATTTCTTGCTAGAGCTTAGGCGTTGTTAAAACTGCAATTTCGTAAATAAAGAAAAAGTATTGTATTGCTTCAAGAGGGTTTGAGTAATACAATTTAGGTACGTCCAAACATCACCAGGACAAAACGTATTTCGTGAGGGCTCAATGGTGAGACTTGGTTTTGCCGAGACTACTACCAGCTAATTCTCAGTTCCTCTCTTTTACTTCACTCCAAACAGACCCGGATCTTTTTTTTAATAATACTACGGATTGACAGGAAGGAGTGGCACGCGGCACCGAGCAAACGGCCCAGGGTCACCACATTCAAGTCGTCCACCGTACCAGACGAGCTGGGTTCCTGGCAGAAAAAGTTGAAGCCCCTCCACCTTGCCCGCAAACCAGACGCGATAGCATCATATTACTCCTCCGGGATGCTGTTTATTCTGACTTTCACACGTAAGTTCTTTTTTGTGAAAAGCTCTTTGGCCAGCCTGGCTCGCTGCGCTAGTACTCCTGACATGTGCATATGTAGCGCACAAAACCTTTTACTTTCCTTGTCAAGGCGCTTTTACCTCGGAGCTAGAGAAGCTTGTTCTAGTGCGCTCCACCGTTTTACGTTGCGCCGAGGCTTTAAAACGTGTTGTCTTTTTCCCCGCCCGTTTACAGCAGGCAGATGTCCAAAAGGACCTTTTCTGTTCGATGCATGTGATGTAGAGACTGGCCGTGCTCTATAAGCAATTGCGCAATGGGGTGCGATAGTTTGCCTCCGGCTTCTACAGACAGTTCCTAATTTTCGGCATGATGTATATCACAGGTGCTCTGGAAACGTGAAAGGAAATGGCAGTCTATTCTTTGCTATTCCCTCAGCGAGTCTTTCCTTGCGTCCGTTTAGACTATCCGTTGTTCTCTAACTTTTATATCCCAGGGCATAGTTCGCGCCAACAAGAGGGTAGTTTGCGTACTGACTGTATTGTCTGAGACGCCCTGAGGGCTAGAGCACGTTGGGTGCTTCGACGGAGCCTGCGGCTGAGGTTTTAGGTCGAGTCCAGGCTGGAGTTCTAAACAAGACAACGAACTCCGCCATCGCCATCAACAGTTTTCTCTTTTCCACTTTAAAACCGTGCGCATTCGACGTTATTTTTGATCGGTCCGCTCATACTTTCCAACTTTGACTACCGCATTCTTTATGTGCTTTGTTTCCGGCATGGCCTGCTTTAGCTAATCCCCAAGAAGTTGGTACATAAGCAACCTTTATTCGTTGGCTATCGATCCCGATTACAATATCGGGACATTTTTTTCCCGCCTAAGGGGAGCACTTCCTCTGACTTTTCTTCGTCAGCGCGAACTTCAGGCTTCGTTATTTTCTGACCTAGATAGCTATTTTAGCTAGTTTCTGATTTATGCGTCTCTCCAATTTTTTCGCTGTACACCCCACTACCGTTATCGCAGGGTCTTTCGTGTAGGGGATCAGGTTCACTTCTATTAGAAGGTTTAATAGTTGCAGGACTTCGTTGTACGCCCGATTTCTACGCAGGAGCACCGTGATACCGCCGAGACACCGCCGAAACTCCGGCAGGCATAACGGACAGCACGCCGTGGTTCATCAGTACCCGACCGCTTAGATAGCTTAAGATCATGCGTGTAACACACTAAGGGACATTATTTTCTTCCAGCACTCCTGAGTCTTCTTCCAAAACAGACTATTGAGTGTACTTTTTAAATCTGGAAAAATCGTTCAAACAAGTCTCTTTGTTTGTTTGCTTTCTGTCGCTTTGTCGACGATTCGGAGAATAGTACTGACCGATACTTTTTAGACTGTTTCTTTCCGCAAAGCCCCGAAATTTGCCCTCAAAAATAACCTTGAGCCCTTCGTAGCCATTATGGTAAGGAAACTGAGCATAATGAGCCGGTGTCCTTCAGGATGAGTGCAACCTCTCCAGCATTTTAGGATGGCGGAAACAGTTCGCGTCGTGTGATGGCATATCGAGCTGCTTGTCTGGGCAGCTTGTTAGAAAAAACGCGCTTTGATTAAAGTCAACGATTTTGGTGCGTGTTACCGTCACCCGGCAGACTGTGTTTCATCTATTACTACGGGGGAATATTTTTCCCTCGTCTGTTTTTTTGTAGGAGAAAAGCGGCAAAAATATGATCATTACTCGTTTAGTATTTGTCTCTTGTATTGTGTTCTCATTATTTTTTCTGATTTTTCTCGGACGCGCTTTGGTTATCTATGATTACTCATAGTACTGGCATTTTGTGAACGTGTACGTAGTAGATGAGGTACTCTAGAGTCATTTTGAAGCACGATCTGTTCTTCTGAGTATGCATATTTGCAAGTCCGACTTGTGTGGCATAAAATCTTCTGGAAGTCTATCGACCAATGTACTTTGGACGCTTGAACAAATACCAAGTAGGACCAATGTTACCGTCGGTCTCTTGAGCCACATAGGTGTAATGCATATAGTAATCATTAATAGAACGAAGGTACCAGCTCTTTATTTGCAGCACTGCCCTTTCAACGAGCTGTTCGTTAATCCTGGGAACAGTAATACGAATATAGAACGTTTTTAAATGCTTTATTGCTCATCCGCACCAATGGCTTCACCCGTTGCTACCTTTTCGTTTCATTTGTTTGTTGCCGAAAAGGACGCACACAGTGATCCTGCATTTAGTCTTGATAGCGCGGGTTCAATCATGGAACTAGTTGGCGATTCTAAAGTAACGGTCAACGACGGAAAAGACAAGGCTTTAAATTGTTCACGTTTAGTAACAGCGACGCATATGATGATGATGATGATGATGATGATTATAATAAAAATGGCAACCAATATGCGAAGTATATCGAAGATACTAACATCTCCTATAATAGCAATAGCAGATCAAAGTTCGTTTTTTGTAGCCTAGTGCCTTCAGAGGAGCAGCTTAGTCAAGCTAATAGGTGTTACTGGCAGCGAACCTAGTTTTTATAAAGTTAAGCTTAGCTCAACCTAACAGTAAAGATGTAGTCATATGTACATCATAAAAATGTAAAATGTAAAAAAAAAAACCTGTCAGACCAATTAGGAAAACTTTCCACTTTAGAATCAACCGAGCACAAGTGACAAAGCATTGAGCGAATGGGTCTATGTGGAATAAGTTACGAGAGATCTTGAGGACTGGTTTCTGCCAGAATGCAAAAAAGTCAAGTAGCAGAATTTGTTAACCGAGACTTGAAAACTTATCGAAAACACACAAGTGCCTATGCGCGGATAAACGTAAGAATCGCCACGAGAAGCTCAATGGAAACAGTTTGAAAGGGAACTGGATAATTGCAAGCGGCATATTCAAAACCATCACCAAAATCACCGATTACAACAACAGTCTGGTCAGTCAATAACCAGTTCTGGCTATGGCCATTGTTGATCAATGAGCCAATCTGCGACAGTATCTTTCGAATTAATAAATTATATATAGATAGACAGAAACGACAAAGTAGCTACTATCCATGAGGCTTACATGAGTTCACTGTCTCGAAGGTAAAAACTATAAGTATATTCATAATAGCCAGAAAACGTGAGGCTTATAGGATCGGTCCTATAATGTGCGTTTAGTTAGAAAATAATTTTTAAAAGAAATTACGTCAAACTTAGCTAGTGAAATAACTAATCAGTGTTTAGCACAAAAGACGTTCGGCTGCACGAAAGTGAACAGCGATGATCCGAAACTATGTACAAAAAGCACTTTCAACCATAGGCGGTTATATACTATATACATTTTCTAGCTAATGAATGACAAGCTAGGAGAGTATCTGGCAGAGTCAGTTAACCAGTTGGATTCCCGCAATCGGTACGCTACAGATCACTTGCGCACCCATATCAAAATGTAACAAGAACGGTATACGGCCTATTGTCGACCAACGAAGAATATCGTGATTTATAAACAAGAATGTCATCTATATTTCAATATCGTTAGCCAAATTTCGCACGCGTTCAATCTGACTCGTGTAACAAAAACCCAACAACGAGAAAAGGTCACGCGTATTCAGGCTACACAAGTAGAAATGTGTGAGGAGAAAAAAAAAACCTTTTTGATCGCTCCCCACTTTTGCGTTCAAGCGATCACCTGCTTTATGCGTATACTAAGAAGCTTTGCAACAGCTAATCGGTCTAATTTTCTCTACGCATATAGGGTCACGAAAAAATCTTTTGGTGTTCCCTTTTGTGGGGCATTCGCCGACCGAGATCTTTTTGTCAGCTTCTTCGGTATCGAGCGCCACAAACTGCGTTCGCTGCCAGTGATAGTGATGGAGCTGGAGGGCTACATAAGAAGCTGAAAAAAACACCTCTCCCGGCAAAATCATATATCAATGTCCAGGCACGAATATACGCGAAGAGCCGCGTAAATTATCATATGCCTCAATTTTGAGGGTATATCGGCCCATGTATAATGTGAGAACCGCCCACGCATGAATGCTAATCTTTTACGGAAACCGTCGAACGAACACAGCTTTATGCGGCGATAAACATTAGTATCATCAAATCAGAAATCTAACTGGACGCCTTTACACCGTTCGAGAAACGCTTAAAGGATCAATAGGCCAACAAAACCGGACGTTCCATCTTGCGCCGTCTAATAGAACTAGGCATAGGGGACGCAAGGAGCAAATTGAATTTATTTCAAATAAATTAACCATTTGCCTTATATCTGAACCAATCATTTCGTACTACACTTCGCCATGTAAATTCTTTGCCTTAAAATAGGGTCAAGGATGCAGCCAGATATTGATACGGCCAGCAGTACGTACTCAGACGTCTGTAACTGGAGTCGTCTTATCACAACAATAACAGAAAAAACATGGCTAACCAAAGCATAGCAAAAGATACGGTAGGATCATATAGAAATTACTAAAAGTTGAAGCTGCCCATTTAGGCCAGAAGAGTTTATTACTCAGTGCCTTTTTAGGCAGCGCAAGATCCAGCCCTATTGACCTAGATCGATATTGGTTCATAGAATAGACAACGCACAGAACTATCATTGCTTCTAAAGCTATAGGAGCGACTTCAACGCTATACCGACTCACTCGTAGGCCGATATCTTAGTCGGCATAGTATTCTCATTATGAATATGCTGACGATACAGTCGCAGGCCCCTTTATAGCGTTTGTAGCACGCCTTTGTCATATGGCATCGGGGCCATCGTCGCTGCCTCACAAACAACGAACCTCCTTTAGACACCTCCAAGTGACTCTGAAGTATTGCGTTAAACGTGGGTTTACCTGAATTCGTTCGCCGCATCAATTGTCACTGAAGGGTTTCCAGAGTGTTTAGTTTAATGTTATTTATTTTGATCTCTACTTTTTGTCATTATAAAATAGAACAAGTATGATTTAGACTTACAAAGCTGTCGTAGAAGTAGAGGATTGATACTAGTGACTTGTGTAATGATGAATTTCCTGAAGATCTTATTGGGGCTATGAGGGATCGGCAAGACGAATGAAAACGTCATCGTTTTTTACCTACCATTTGCAAATGAAGTATACATTACAACTTTATAAGTGCAAAGTGGTTTTCGCAAAACCCAATAATTGGGAACGAGTGGCGAATATAGACGCCTACAATCAAAAAGTTACTACTTAGAATAAGAGTATCGCTTACTATTGCACTTCCTGGCAGCGTAGGTTAACGTCACTTACCCTTAGCGCAACTTAAAGCGCTAGCTTAGAGGTTAGAATCGGTGAATTATATTTTTTGGGTACAATAATGCCGTACAGGTTCTTCTATGTTGTCACCTTTTAGATAATAACGAAGCAGACCATTAATAGGAAATAACTATTGTACCAAGCTTCCCGAAAAGCCCCTTTAAACTCTGTTTCAAAAAAAGGTTTGCCCATGAATTACCCACGTTACCAAGCGATCAACGAGTGAAAATCATCCCCATATACTACGCTACGGTGAGCCTATAGTTTTGCCAAACCAACAACAGGTATGCTTCTTCAAGCATCCTCTATTGACATGTGACTGAATTGGATTTGTATCATATTATGCGGTATACTATACAACTGTAAAATCACTTAAAATGTAATATCTCCAACTAGTTTTTTTGAAAAATTTTTTTTTGAACTCGCGAATTCGCTAAGAATGTGTTTATGCACAAACGTAATAAGGGGTGAACTTTACTGCGGATCTATACAAGGCATATGGGAAAAACATGGACGTAATAATCTTTACCGACTGCGAAACAGTAAAAACCTAACTTCCGTAGAACCTACTGCAACCATACCTTCTATATGATAGATACGGAGTTCCACAACTACTTGTACGATCACTACCACCGTATTCGATCGACTTCATATGATTAAAATTTGCTGCTAGTCAGGTGAATTAGAGAACGATTGGAACAGCGTTTTCGAGAAGAGGTCCTATCAAAAGTGTACGGGACCAACAGTGTTTTGGGCAAGTAACGTTGCCACCGTGTCCCGAAGTCGACGGCTTTCAAAGGTCCTGAAAAGAATCTGTACGGCAAGGCGAAAGATCCACTGTAGGCTTGAAAAGGGCTCTATATAAAGGTTTCATCAAACGGACTAGGTAAAGGAGTAATCAAAAAGAGAAATACCTGTAAATGCATGGTATATGATATGGGTATTTGGCGTTAATTTTGCCTTTTTTGGATTAGGAACGCGAGTCCACGTCAGGACTCATCTACCAAATGTTCGCTGACGAAATAAGATTGAAGCGGCTTCCCCTTTGCTCGGCAGATAAGCGTCCTTTCAACCTGCGAAAGCTTTTTTGGCATGCCTAAGCATCCGACCATTTTACGAACGAGAAAATCTTTAGATGATTTAATCTTTAGAAATGATCGTCAGTTTTTCTTTGGAGAAAAATTTTAGAACAATTGATGCTACTTCAACCGTACCTGCTGTTGATAAGCTCATATTCTTTGTAAGTGCCGTGGCTGTCGAGATCTCCTCGTTGCCGATAAAATTTTACCGCATAGTATAACAATGATTACTACAGGAACGAAGCTACTTATAATTGGTATCGTCGTCAATATCAGTACTCCTAAATTTTAAAACTTTGCAAAAGCTTCCGACGGTCTTTCAGCGCACGGCCCGATCGCATTTAGTCCGAATATAAGCGATTCGCGATAGTGACACACGTGCGTTTGTTTTGCTTGTTTATACCTGATCTATAAGATGCCAAAGCATCTAAATCTCTACGATGCACATCGATTTTACAGAGGAGAAATGGCGGCCACAATTGGATGAAATTGTAGTATAGAGCTATTTTTGTACAAAGTTAATTACTAAACAAATCCTGATGGTTAACGTGAAGTCGTTTGATTCTGTCGCATGTATAGGCCTTGGAAGGAGGAGTGAATGTTTAATCAAATAGCTCGATGATCCAAACTTGGGCACGAATCCCGTAAAGACGGGGTAGTCGTACGTAATTGGTGTAAGTAGTGATTTGAACGTAAGATACTGAAATGCTGCCCTCTATGGCGTTTCGAACGATTTGCTATATAGGCTAGCCTTTTGTGGGGCCATTTCGGTCATGGTTGAACTTTTTTACGTGCAGCCGTCTAGTGTTTAATATGATCAGCTGTGACGATACGACTTTCATACGACACTAACTTTTTGTGCCATGTATTTCCATGCCATTTCTTAGCACATATCTTGCAATCAAGAAAAGAGCTACTCTTCATCTTTTAATTCATAGACTAGACGTCTAGCCGGCCAAGATTCTACGATAGGATGCGTTTTTGAAATGTAGCTTTATATATATATATATATATATATATAGAAAATTCAAATACGCTTTTGTCAAGGAGGAGGTGGACAACGATACGGCAAGGAGTGATTCATTCCCAGTATCTGAAATACTGGATATAATGTAAGCGCCGTTGCCGCACATGCGTCTGTCTGGACGTGCTTTACGTATCAATATAATAATTTATAGGTTTCGTTCAAGCTATGTTCGGCTTAGGTCCAATCGCAATTTGCTGGTTTGAAAATTTCGTCCATATGAACAATGATTTACAAGATACTCTTTTGGCAAAAATATCGCTGGTGTGAGCCAAATAAGGTCAGATAAAGCGGGGCCAAGACGCGCGCGCACGGGGCGACCAACCAGCTACCGCCGACTACCAGCTTCCATTTGCTGATCGCGTTACGCAGCTAGTGTTGAAGCAGTTGTTGTTTTCCCGATAGCGATGTCCATCTCTAATTTTCCACCGTTAATAATATGATCTGATCAGAAAATTCTGTCTTGTTGAAATTTCAACAGAGATAACAAGTAAACTATCGTCGCTATTTGGCACAATCAGAAACTAAGAATAACCATGTTTGCTCTGATTGAAACGAACCAACGGTAGAGGAAGTCGAAATTCTGGGAAGCTGATAACAGTCCGTTAACTGCGACAGCTGCATTTTGTGCGCCATGATATCAATGACTGATGCGAAAATCGACCCAAGATCACATCTGATCAGACCAACTCGACGTCCTGGCATCCGCAAGCGTCGGCGAGGTCTTTTGCGTGGTGGCAATGATCGTGTGGAAGAGGATCCGATTCTCGAATTGTTTCGACAAATTTACGTAACGCTTTATTCCCATATTTTGTATCTGCTTATCGTCGGGTACCTTCAGATGGTAAGTGCCGAAAAAAAAAATTCGCAGCTAGTATCAATATTTTGCCTTGTGTGAATTCGAAAACGCTGAATTTTACATCTCCTTGCCGCGCCCTACCACAAAGATACGCGGACCGCAAAGTAGACACTCAGATTGGTTGTCACCTATAGAAGATAAGTAATGTGTTCGAGAAAAGGACTTAAGGCATGAACCTATAGTCAGGTCGGGAGCTGGTGATGTGTTAAGAAGCACTGACTCTTAGCTGGGCCACTGGAACGCTGTTCCATTTTAAGTCTTGTTATTTATGTTAGTCATAAGATTGTTCTGGTTCTGGTAAATCGTAGAGCTAAATTTTTCTAAAATACAACAATGGGATGCTTTAGTTTAGCATCATAGAATCCGAGAACGTCATTGACATTTTTCACGCTGCTTGTTCGCGATTGAGTCGCGGTGAGGTTGAAACGTCACTTTCCTCGTGGCTGATTTCTGTCTGATAGCTATTGCAAACAGATGCATGTAAACATGACGTTGACACGGCTATGTGACATTTTTTTCCCTAACGAATTCGAACGATGCTTCTACATGTTAAACTACATAGAAGACTCGTTAACAACAGTACTTGTTGTGAGTAACAAGTAATGTAGAAAATAATTCTGTTACCGAAATCACCTTCACATTAGTAAAACCTGTTTTGATTTCAGAACAATGTGTGGCAGGATCTCTTCCGATTGATCTATGGATCTTTCCCTTTTCCCACTATACGTCCAAGAGTTTCTCCTGACCGTTCGCGTACGTGGTACACATTTGACAACGCGTACATTTACTATCCGGAAGGGATAATGCCAAGAGGAGAGAATCTCCGTATAGCACGCGACGCTTACGTGCGAGCCTTCCCTCGGCTTTTAGTTTCCATGCGAATGATTGATGAAGCAGGTAATGAGTTGCCCGATGCCAATTACTATATTAATTTGCGACACCCCCGCCGACGAGATGAAGCCCCTCGAACGAATGAGACTAAAAGGTCCCAGTGGATTGTCGATGGGGAATATCGATATATTGAGATCAACTGGGAATGTGCTCTCTGGTGGACGCGGACAGCATTTTGGTTGTACGTTCCTCTAAACCAAAACGCTAATGGACAGAATATTGTTCAACACCGTCGAGTACGACTGGGGGCTCGCAAGGTCTTTCTACGACCACACGTAACTGTTCTACACCGCGAACTACTGGAAGAGAACTACAACGCAGTCAATTGTGTCTACTTCTTCGATGTTCACTGGTGGGCGTTCAATATCCCATTGGAGGCACCCGTAGAACCGGAAGCCAGAATCCGCATGTACCTGCGGTGGCCAAACCCGCAGGACTCGGCACCTGTCTCTCCTGGGAAGCGACATACTGTCCCAGGCACCCAGGTCACCGAAAAAAGGTCTGTCACAACTGGTCACGCTAGCTCAGGGGTTGCGGTGAATTGCAGCGTAGAATACAGATCGAACCATGTTTCGACGCAGACAACAGTAACCATGTGTGGTATGCCATAAACATACTACGACGGAACATCAAAATCCAATGCCTGAGCAAAATCCGAATGATGATGATGCATCTTTATTTTAGTATTACTCATATGCTATCTAATCGTTTTGAACGGGTAAGTTTGAATGTTACAGGCATAATTAGAAGGATAATCTACAAAACTAGAGTTTATTTTGATTGAATAGCCTAGAATTTATCCGCTTGATTATTGCCGGGCCGTTTTGACCTGGCGAGAAAATATTCAACAGTTAAAACGACATTCTTGGATAAAACCAATAAACACAAGACAGGCCGACTGGCGACAGCCATTTGGGGAAAAACCAAGAATCTGAGTATGTATATACAGTACTAGTACAAACTATGGGGTATCACGGAGGGCAACGGGGACGGTCAATGTGGCTCAAGATTGATCGTGTGCTTCGCTTAGAACACATTAGTGGATGTTGTTCCATGATGGCGCACAGGCAACGTTGGTGCACGCTGCATGAAAGAAATACGAAGGGGCCTGGATTTAGATTTGGACGTGAACATGCTTCGTTTCGCTGGGAGTCAATGGAGCAGCTTAGCGTAATGCTTACCGGTGTCCCGGATGAAACACCTACTTCACCACTAAATGTAATTATTAGATTAAATAACCGTAAGACGCGTAGCCCAAACCCCGTTTGGTTTGTTGCGTCTCGCTTCAAACGTAGACAAGTCCACTACGCAGGATAAATATCGAGCTTTTTATTAACATATGCATATTTTTCGTGGATTAAAACAACTGAGCTCGGGTGTCGCGCTCTGAAGTCTTACCCTAGATTTGAAACTCAGAGGTGCTTTGATTCAATAATAATCATAAACGCAACTTAGTGTCAAAGCAGGAATTTCAGGGAACGTCTGACCAGCACATCCACAGACGTTAGTTGGAAGGATTGCATCGCGGTATGTTGAAGCTCAGACGTTTATGTCAATACACACTTAACATATAACTCTTCATTTTAACACACTTTGGCAATTTTTTCCTATTTGGGTTCTCAATTTACCGGAAAAGTGCACAAAAATGTATTATGCACAATTGAGGAGTATCAATTATTAGAACTAATAATAAACATCAAAACGATTGTTGATAAATGTGCTACCGCTCTGAAGACTCAGTGAAGGTTCAGTTCTGGGAAATTGTTTGTAGTCTTGTGTGGGTTCGAGTGGCGCCAGTTGAAGGAAGCTACCATATCAGTCGCTCGAGTAGCTTTTTTTGCCGGTCAAGATAATCGGCAGCTTAGACTTTAAGCTATTGATGAGAAGATAGTTACTGTGGGCGAAAACAGTCCAAAAGAAGCTTCCTACGTCGCTATCAGGACCGCGCTATAGGCAGCAAACGTCAAAGGCAAGAAGACGCAGCCGTGCGCATCGGTGCTGATGTCAGAAGCAACAAGAACCAAATAAGTCAGCGATGAACAGCACAGAAACTACGTAGATTATACATTATATCTATATGTCAAACTATAGGCCTAAATCTTGCACTTGCTGTGTTTACAAACGAGGGAAATTGAGCTATTACACAAATTTTCGGGCCTTAGCGTATTTGCTTATAATTAAGCAAATCAGAGCATACAGTAAATGTTTTACAACAAATTAATATAAGGATGTATACTTAAGTGGCTTGTATGCAAATAACATAAAGCCGAACTTATCTGGGCAGTGTTCGCGTACGGCCGGACGATTGAACTAAGGACACGGTTATTCCAACACTCGTTCTATTTGTCCTAAATACTGCAAATTTTCACTTAAGAGGCAGGAATCTTAGGTACGTAAGTAAGTTAGCAAAAAATGCTACGCTTCTGTGGGATGTATTGAGTACGAATATATCATGTCGCACTGTCTTTACGCCTCCTAAAATTGCGCACGCTAGCATGAGTCGCTCGGACCCTGTGTCGGTAGGTTGAGATTACCGATAATCAGTTAAATAGGGCAAAAATAATTCGCTGTTATCAAAAGTCCTTAGTAATAATTTTTTCTCATAAGGGGTAGTTCCTAAATAGCACGGAACTTCTTCGGTTTAAAGGATGGTCAATTAAAAACTCAGAAATCTTGATAGGAGGTTAAAGACCGATATTAATGGTATAATATCGGATGGAGTACAATATATCTCGTTGTTTGTCTCAGTAACTTCTTCTGTCTGTTAGAATGCTTTCGGGGGAAGAGTCTATGTTATTCCCATGAGCGTTTCGTTTCATACACCATAGAGCTTAAGGTCATATTAAAAAAGATATTATTTGAACAAAAGGATAATATAGAAATGTTCCTTAGAGTAAAAAAATGAAGAGTCGTTCCGTCCAATACATCGGTGGCGACGATTTTACTAATGACAGACCTATAGCTTCAATATCGCCCATTGGATCTTCCTTTTAAACAACTATATCAAATGATCAATGCTCTTACATGCTACCGAAACTAATTTTTGCCAAAGCTCATTTTTGCATGAATTTGAAAATTCGAAAAAACCCGCTGAGATGGTAGCCATACTCATGGGTTTTTTTTACCAAGTACTAGTGTATAAGTCGCGGTGAACAGCCGCCGATAATACCGGTATGGTAATTGGATCCCATTGAAAAGGAACTGGGAAACAAGGAAGAC